>NC_057805.1:137088614-137096593 GCF_018294505.1 Triticum aestivum
GCGGGTTAGGGTTAGGGTTTGGGCAGCGAGGCGGGCTGGTGGCCTGCGGGGGTCGGGGCGCTGGTTATAATGGCCGGCCGGGCGAGTCCTAGTCGGGCATGGCCCGACTATGTCGGTTGACTTTTTTTTAAATAATTCCACGCAGAAAAATAAAGAAAACAAATACTAAACAGACTCCAAAAATCCTAAAATAAATTTTCCCCGTCCTCTAAAAATATAGCGGACAAGGTGAACATTTATTTGGGCCTATAATGCAATTTTGAAAAACACATATTTTTCCTAATTCAAACAAAATAGCGATAAAACTTCGAATAAAATTCTTATTTGATTTTAATATTAAATCTCCAATATTTATTTATTTTGAGGAAGTCATTTTATCCCCTCTCTTTTATTTTCATAAAGGAAATGTTCGAAGAGGAAATAATTAAAATCAAATGATCCTCTTTTCAAAATTTGAGAAAACTCAAATATGAAAATTACGAAATCCCCAACTCTCTCCGTGGGTCCTTGAGTTGCGTAGAATTTCTAGGATCAAGCCAAAATGCAATAAAATATGATATGCAATGATGATCTAATGTATAACATTCCAAATTGAAAATTTGGGATGTTACAAACCTATCCCCCTTAAGACGAATCTCGCCCTCGAGATTCGGGTTGGCTAGGAAATAGGTGAGGGTGATCCTTCCGTAGGTCTTCCTCTTGTCCCCAGGTGGCTTCATCCTCGGTATGGTGGCTCCACTGAACTTTACAAAACTTGATAACCTTGCTGCGTGTGACTCGGCTAGCAAACTCGAGAATCTTCACTGGTTTCTCCTCGTAGGTCAAATCGCTATCCAACTGAATCGCTTCCAGTGGCACTGTATCTCTCAGAGGAATTTCAGCCATCTGTGCGTGGCACTTCTTCAACTGAGAAACGTGGAACACATCGTGAACTCCTGACAATCCTTCGGGCAATTCCAACTTGTAAGCAGCTTCTCCCATACATCCCAAAACCTTGTATGGTCCCACAAAACGTGGTGCTAACTTTCCCTTAACTCCAAAACGCTTCACTTCTCGAAGTGGGGACACACGAAGATACACTCTGTCCCCAACTTCGTAAACTGCCTCCTTGCGTTTAGAATCCGCATAGCTCTTCTGCCTGGACTGGGCTACCTTGAGTCTATCGCGAATCAGTTTAACCTTCTCTTCAGACTCTTTAATCAAATCTGGTCCAAACAACTGACGGTCTCCAACTTCATCCCATAAAAACAGTGTCCTGCATCTCCTTCCGTACAATGCTTCGAAAGGGGCCATCCTCAAACTGGCTTGATAGCTGTTGTTGTAAGAGAACTCTGCATATGGCAAATTGTCGTCCCAACTAGATCCATAGTCTAGCGCACAAGCTCTCAACATGTCCTCCAGAATCTGATTAACTCTCTCAGTCTGTCCATCTGTCTGCGGGTGAAAAGCTGTACTGAACTCTAGCCTGGTTCCCAAAGTCTCATGCAATTGATTCCAAAACTTTGAGTTAAACTGGGTTCCTCTATCTGATACAATGGTCCTCGGAACTCCATGTAGACATACGATCCTGGTCATGTATATCTTTGCCAACTTAACACTGGTGTAAGTGGTCTTCACTGGGATGAAATGAGCTACCTTCGTCAAACGATCGACTACAACCCATATCGAGTCATAGCCTGAACGAGTCCTGGGCAATCCCGTGATAAAATCCATGCCTAGTTTATCCCACTTCCATTTGGGTATCGGCAATGGCTATAACAATCCAGCTGGCTTCTGATGTTCTCCATTCACTCTCTGACATACATCACAAACTGCTACATACTCCGCAATATCCTTCTTCATTCCGGTCCACCAGAAACTATCCTTCAAATCCAGATACATCTTGGTATTTCCTGGGTGAATCGAATACGGCGAATCATGGGCCTCTTGCAGAATCAACTTCCTGATCTCCGAATCATTAGGCAAATATACGCGGTCCTCAAACCATAAGGTATCGTGTTCATCCTCACAAAATCCTTTAGCCTTTCCTTTGCTCATCCTTGCCTTTATCTCGACAATCTCCTTGTCCGTCTTCTGAGCTTCTCGGATCTTATCCATCAAAGTAGACTGAATCTCCAATGCTGCTACATAACCTCTCGGTGCTATTTCCAAACATAGCTCACGAATATCCTCTGCTAACTCCTTGGGTAATCCTTCAGTCATGAGTGTGTTGACATGACTCTTGCGGCTCAACGCATCAGCTACTACGTTAGCCTTTCCAGGATGGTAATGCAACTTCATATCATAATCCTTAATAAGCTCCAACCATCTCCTCTGCCTGAGATTCAACTCCTTCTGCATGAAGATATACTTCAAACTCTTGTGATCAGTGTACACCTCACAATGGTTTCCGATGAGAAAATGTCTCCATGTCTTCAACGCATGCACTATGGCTGCTAACTCCAAATCATGAGTAGCATAATTCAACTCATGGGGTTTAAGTTGTCGTGAGGCATATGAGACAACTCTTCCCTCCTGCATAAGCACTGCTCCAAGTCCTCGACGAGAAGCGTCGCAATACACCTGGTAATCCTTGCGTTGATCTGGAAGAATCAACACCGGGGCGGTAACCAAACGTTTCTTCAACTCTTGAACACTGGCCTCACATTCCTCGGTCCATTTGAACTTGGTGTCCTTCTTCAACAACTCCGTCATGGGATTTGCAATCTTCGAGAAATTTTCAATGAACCTCCTATAGTATCCTGTGAGTCCAAGAAAACTCCGGATCTCTCCAACTGACATGGGTGCTTCCCAATTTGTCAGTGTGACCACCTTTGTAGGGTCTACTGCTATTCCTTCTCCGGATATAACATGTCCGAGGAATCCAACTTCCTTCAACCAAAACTCACACTTGCTGAACTTGGCATATAGCTGATGTTCTCTGAGCTTCCCAAGTACCAAACACAAATGCTCCTTATGCTCCTCTTCATTCTTCCAGTAGACCAGAATATTGTCAATGAACACTATGACGAACTTATCCAAAAACTCCATAAACACCTTGTTCATCATGTTCATAAAATAGGCAGGTGCGTTAGTCAGACCAAATGACATAACGGTATACTCATATAGCCCGTACCTTGTGGTAAAAGCTGTCATAGGTATATCCTGCTCTCGAATCTTCAGCTGGTGGTACCCTGATCGCAGATTGATCTTGGAAAACACTTTAGCTCCTTGAAGCTGGTCAAACAAATCATTGATCATCGGCAGTGGGTACTTGTTCTTGATCGTCACCTCATTCAGTCCACGATAATCAACAACCATCCTCAACGATCCATCCTTCTTCTCCACTAGAAGCACTGGTGATCCCCAAGGTGACGAGCTTGGGCGAATATAGCCTTTATCCAGTAACTCCTTTATCTGCTTCTTAATTTCCTCTAAATCCTTTGCGGGCATCCTATACGGTCTCTTAGATATTGGCCCTGTGCCTGGTAAAAGCTCAATGAAAAACTCAATGTCTCTATCCGGTGGCATGCCTGGCAATTCTTCTGGAAAAACATCCGGGAAATCCTTCACCACTTGTACTTCCTCCTGTACAACTCCAGACAAGGAATTCACTTGAGTCCTATTCGGCACATGCCGGGATACATACTTCATCCTTCTTCCTTCTGGGGTGGTAAGCAAAATTGACTTACTGGCGTAGTCAATGTTCCCTTCATACTTAGATAACCAATCCATGCCTAATATCACATCCAGTCCTTGTGACTCCAATACTATTACGTCTGAGGGGAACACGTAGCTACCAATCTTTAATGGTAACCGATCACACCATAGGCTAGCCATATACTCTGCTCCTGGCGAGGTTACTAACATGGGTGACCTAAGGGCTTGGGTTGGCAGTTTAAACTTATCCACAAATCCCCTTGATATGTATGAATGCGATGCGCCAGTATCAAAAAGAACGATTGCAGTAAATGACTTAACCAAAAACTTACCTATTACCGCATCCGGTTGCGCTTCAACCTCCTCCACGTTCACGTGGTTCACTTGTACCCTATTGAAAGGGTTGGGCTTCTTCCCAGAGCTTCCATTTCCATTGCCATTCTTTTCTTCAGAACACTCCGTGGCATAATGTCCATTCTTCCCGCACTTGAAACGAGTAATGTGACTTAGATCCTTCTTAGCAGGCGTTGCTGGGTTGGAACGGTTATGACCGTTTCTTCCTCCATTACCACTCCCATTATTGGGGCCACTATGGTTGTGCGAAATGCCTCCATTGTGGTTGTGACCTCCATGGTTATGTTGAAGGGCCCTCCCGAGTTCGGGGTAAAATGGGGCCTCTGCTGAGCTCCAGAATTATACTTCCCTTGTCCATACTTCCTCTTGCGGTTGTCAATCTGCTGCTGCTTCCCTTCAATCATGAGAGCTCTACCTACCAACTCCTGGTAGTTATTGAAGGTTGCCACCATCAACTGCATGCTCAGCTCATCATTCAGTCCTTCCAGAAACTTCTCCTGTTTAGCTGCATCCGTAGCAACGTCATCTGGGGCATAACGTGCTAGCTTACTAAAATCATCCACATACTGGCCGACGGTGCGCCCTCCTTGGCGTAAGTTGCGAAACTCACACTTCTTCATGGCCATAGCTCCTACTGATACATGGGCAGTGCGAAAAGCCTACTAAAACTGGTCCCATGTGACAGTGTCGATGGGGTAAGTGGCTGTGAAATTCTCCCACCATGATGCTGCGGGTCCATCAAGCTGATATGCGGCAAAACACACTCTCTCCGCATCTGTGCATCCTGCAGTGGTCAACTCCCTTCCAATCTTGCAGAGCCAATCATCTGCAACTATCGGCTCGGTGCTACTGGAGAACACCGACGGATTCAGCCTTAGAAAACGGGCTAAGTGATCAACAGGTGATGGTGGTGGGTTGTTGTTGTTGTTGTTGTTGTTGTTGTTCCCCTGATTCTGATTCTGGACTAGTATCTGCATCAATGCATTCTGCTGCTGGATCAACTGAGTGAGCTCCGGTGGGAAAGCAAATCCATTGTCGCGTCTCGGAGGCATCTGATGGGTTTAGAAAAGATGAGAATACAGAATAGAATGAGGTCTAGGGGGAAAACACTACCCATATGCACATGAGACAAACACAAACATATCACTTCAATCAATTCAAACAAGGGCATACAATCGGTCTAACTATCGTTACAAAGGTGCTCGGTCTAATCTATATACATGAGGGAATACTACTACTGATATGGTGGTCGACTAGAAAAATTGATCGGTGGAAGATTCCATAATATCTGCTCCAGCTTCATCAACAAAGTCATCATCGCTATCATCGGGGTCCGAGTCGGTGTTGTCGATGATGATGTAGTTCTCCGGGCAAGTGGAATCGTCGTCTTCTCCTCCTGGCGCGGGGTCTCTCATGAATACTCCTAGCTTCCTTGTCAGATCGTCATTCTTCTCCACTAGTATTGTCATTTCCTCCTCGTATCCATCGCGTGTAGACTTGAGTTCTTCCTCCAGCTCCGTGGTCCTGGTCATTGCCTTCTTCAGATCTATCATGCCTGCGCACATCTGGTTCTCCTGGCGACGAATGTGCTGGTTTAACTCCTGGATGAAAGCTGTAATAGATCTATCCTTCCTGGTGCTGATCATATCCCATTGCTCATCTCAGCGCCCAAAAATCTGGTAGATAGTATCCTTGAGATCCTTGTGGTAAACTTCTCCAATGCGTCCCATGGCGATGTGGGCTGCCATGCTGTTTCCTAGACTCCAGGTTGGTGCATCAAAGGAAAACTCTATGGGCTGAGTGACTGGCATGAACGTCCTTCCTGGAACTTGAACTCGAATCATCCAACGCTCCTCTTCTAGTAAAGTGGTGGTGTAGGTCCTGGTGAAGCTTGGTATTTCGATGTTCAGGTATCTAGTAACTTCCTTCAAGTGTCGTCCAAAAGGTGTATCTTCATCCGGTTGTGCAAACTTGTTCCTCGAGTCCGCCATCCTAAAGAGTAGAAGATGGAGAGGAGTCAGAAATGAGAAGACAGTGGACTATGGCTTTAGCTTAGTGGTCATGTCCTACAGTCAGCGTGTGCTCTGATACCATCTTGTAGCGACCAGACCTCAAACAGTCTGATCTCTGTGCATCAGTGTCATCCCTGGATCGGTAATGCTGACACACACAGTACTTGAGGATTTATAACAGAGTAGCAATCACACACTTATTACATCGAATGTCTCAAAAGAGAGCTTATTACAATAAATATGGCTTAAGGCCATCTAAAATCAATAACAGCGGAAGGCTTGGAAGATAAAATGAGTCCACCAACTCCAACGGCATCACTGAGTGAAAGACAATGACCTGTGGCTCCTTACTCGTCGTCTGAAAAGTCTGCAACATGAACGTTGCAGCCCGAAACGGGTCAGCACATGGAATATGCTGGCCATCTAACACATATAGTAATGAACAGAATTATTGCTATCACTACATGCATATTTGGCTGGTGGTAAGCTCTACGGTTACAGTTTTGCATAAAGCCAATTTTCCCTACAACAAAGGAATAAATTTTATTTAACTATCATGGTGGTTGTTAAACATTGAGAAGGTTCCTCCAACTCAATCCCAATTAAGCATCATCATTAAAACCAATCAACATGATAATCCAAGAACAAGATACTCAAGATGTCCATAACCGGGGACACGGCTAACCATGATTAGTTTATACACTCTGCAGAGGTTTGCGCACTTTTCCCCACAAGACTCGAATACATCCATGGTCGGAGATTCAAGACACAGTCTTTCTGAAGCATTAACTCTCTACTCTGGATAGACAGTACCACCTACAACCCACCACATCTGCTAGTCTACCTCTTCAAGAGCTTCACGCAACTTACTCAACTATACCAGAGCCCATAATGGCTTGTGGCTGCACACGGAAGTTTCTAGCAAGAATAATCTTATGATCCCTTTGAGCCTTGGTGGCGGGCCGTAGGATGATCACACGGGTCCTCCAGGATATCCTAGGACAACACTGGATTCTCCAAGTGCCCACAAGCAATCCACCCAGATATGTATTAAAGTTGCCACCTTAAGTTGAACCATTAATTAACAAACTTAGATCTGTCATGAATACACTCAAACCCAATCCACGTCTACGAGCATAGCATAGCAATATAAGCAACGTAGAAGTAACTCCCATAGGTTTGATAATAAACAGGTGAATAGGTACTACCTCATCTACTTCCCAAAACCCACAAGTTAAACAGATCCTAACCATGCAATTGTTTGAGGATTGATCTAATGCAATAAAACTGGGTAGTAAAGATGTATGATCAAACTGTTACTTGCCTTGCTGATGATCCGTGAAACCTAGAGACTCGTAGTAGCACGCTTCACACTCCGGGTACTCTATCGCAAACAAACAAGCATACAATAAGCACTCAACTAGAAGCACGGGTAAAACTCAAATAAGATATCTAACCAAAAAGTTCAACTTAAGAACTCCGGTTTGCAAAAAGAATCAAATCAAACGAAGCAACGAAACTCAAACTACGAAAGAAACAATATCCTTTTACTAATCTGGACTTAAGTCAAATTTTATAGTAGCAAAATCTTGTTCATGTTGGTTAAACGGAAAGAGGGCTTCGAGACGAAGATCTAGGCGCTTGAATCGCCTGATTCCGATAAATGAGCAAAAAGATAAACTAAAACGAAAATCAGGTCAGAAATTGCGATCGAAAATAATCGCGGAAAAACCCTGGAAAAAGAAAAACTGACGAACAGGCTAACGAACGAACGTTCGCTGTCTCGGTTAACGGGTGAAAACCGTTCGTTAAAACGAATGTATGAACGGGCGTTCGCCAAATAACTAAACCGGAAAAAAACAAAACCGATCTAAAATAATAACCGGGGTTTCTAAAAAAAACCATACGGTTTTCGTTACGAAAACCGGCGGCTACCTCGGGTCGGGACGGCGGCGGCTCCGGTGGAAGTCCGGC
>NC_057805.1:137097109-137098835 GCF_018294505.1 Triticum aestivum
GTCCGGCGGCGGGCGGTGGGTGGCGCGGGCGGCGGGTGGCGGCGACGGTGGCGGCGGCGGCGGGTTAGGGTTAGGGTTTGGGCGGCGAGGCGGGCAGGTGGGCTGCGGGGGTCGGGGCGCTGGTTATAAAGGCCGGCCGGGCGAGTCCTAGTCGGGCACGGCCCGACTAAGTCGGTTGACTTTTTTTAATAATTCCGCGCAGAAAAACAAAGAAAAGAAATACTAAACGGACTCCAAAAATCCTAAAATAAATTTTCTCCATCCTCAAAAATTATAGCAGACAAGGCGAACATTTATTTGGGCCTATAATGCAATTTTGAAAAACGCATATTTTCCTAATTCAAACAAAATAGCGATAAAACTCCGAATAAAATTCTTATTTGATTTTAATATTAAATCTCCAATATTTCTTTATTCTGAGGAAGTCATTTTATCCCCTCTCTTTTATTTTCATAAAAGAAATGTTCAAAGAGAAAATAATTAAAATCAAACGATCCTCTTTTCAAAATTTGAGAAAACTCAAATATGAAAATTACGAAATACCCAACTCTCTTTGTGGGTCCTTGAGTTGCGTAGAATTTCTAGGATCAAGCCAAAATGCAATAAAATATGATACGAAATGATGATCTAATGTATACATTCCAAATTGAAAATTTGGGATGTTACAAAGGAACTGCCATGTCATCTATAGCCATCGTCTATATGCACTCATACAATTGTGTGGGCTATAAGGTTGGCTATTTCCCGCAAAAAATATATGTTTGGCTATTGTATTAGTACTTTGTCCATCTCCTATCTATCTCTTTCTTCATATTTATTGTATTTACCTAGGAATGCGTATATAGCTAGGCTCTTGCATGAGAGCTCACTCCCCTTACTTTTTCACATATCTCTCCTCCACATAGGCAAAAGTGCCATGTAAGTTGGCTCTTAGAAGGGCTATTAGGTTGGCTCTAAGCATTTAATATTTGCATGAGCAAGGTATATGATTGGAAGAGAGTAGCATGCATACTATTTTTTCTTGATCTATGTGTTATAGCTGGGCTGTAGAATAATAGTCTGCTTCACTCTCTCTCCTCTCTTCTCACTCCTCCAAGTAGGATTTTAATGACATGACAAGTCTTATAGCCTGCTGACTAGGCCTTATTAGACTTGCTCTTAGGCCCTATATAAATGGAAGGAGGGAGTACTATGAGCACTGCATACTCTACTACAGATGCTGTCAGTACTCCCCTAGTACTATTGGACAGGGAGCTTAAAAAGTTACTATTGGACTGGCTATGCGTGGCGAAATCCTAGTAGGAAGAGCATGCGCGAGAACAAGCACATTCACGTGGTTGAAAACAAATTTGAAACCATCTCTATTTGAATACAAATCTAGGAGTACGTACGAATCTAACAATATTCATTGGGCGTTGTTCAATGTTGATACTTTTTTCTGTAAGTTTGATCAAAGTAGAGATACTTTGACTACACATAAAACTTATATGTAAACTAGAAAGGATCGGAGGGAGTATATTGTACGTTCAAAAGCGAAACGAACATTAAATATCCTTTATATATGATTTGCGAATGCTATGATCACCGCTTCAAAATTTTGAATCCGCCTTAGATATCACACATGCACCCACTCGTTTTCTCTCGATTTCATCTCGGGGTCCGGAGATCGATTGAAAGAGGACTAGGGTGGGTACAATACGTTCGTTTCACTTCTGAACATACAATA
>NC_057805.1:137099076-137158643 GCF_018294505.1 Triticum aestivum
CTATCATAGAAACTGACCAAACCTTTATCTCCTTGCACGACATGCAATTGATCTCTCAACATCAATCGATCTCATCAAGATGTGTGGGGGCATGAACCGAATGGGATGTCCATACTAAGACGGGAAGTAACACGTAGTGGAGGCAAAGTGAAACTTTAAAAGAACCGTTTGTTTGTATGCATGTCGGACAAATTACAACATTGGAAATACAAGCATGGTCTAGGCCCACATGCGAGTGATACTCGGCGGAGTGTTCAAATGAGGCATGCGGGAGGATGGACTCGACCGGAGGGCGGCATGATCGATGGAGAAGAGGGTTGGAGAGGAATGAGAAATAAGCAATGCCACATGATTATACTTGAACGGCTCAAATAAACATTAAGTTGCCTCGTTTTCCCTTCCGTCTTGGTCATGGAGTAAGATGCTCCCTCTGTTTTATTTGCTCCACATATTAGGTTTGACTGAAGTCAAACTTCATAAAATTTGACCAAATTTATAGAAAACTAGCAAGATGCCCGTGCCTTGCACAGAACATCAAGATATTGTGGGAGAAAAGGATGAACGAGGGAAGGCCTTATCTGCAAATGTGGAGAGGACTGCGGGTAAATTGTCATAGTTTCCTTCCTATCCGTTAGATATAGATCGGACGACCTATATTGCAGGATGGCAGGCACACCAGCATCACCAACTCTGCTTTTTATCTACACTAGCAAGATGCCCGTGCGTTGCACGGAACATCAAGATGCATTTGTATGAGTAGTTTATCTTGTGGGAGAAAAGGATGAATGAGGGAAGGCCTTATTTGCAAATGTGGAGAGGGGTGTGGGTATCTTTTTGCAAAATTGCCATAGTTTCCTTCCTATCCATCAGATATAAATCAACCAGAATCTTATGAAAAACAAAGTTGGTGATGATGGTGTGCCTGCCATCCTGCAATATAGGCCGTCCGATTTATATCCGACGGATAGGAAGGAAACTATGGCAATTTTGCAAAAAGGTACCCACACACCTCTCCACATTTGCAAATAAGGAATTCCCTCGTTCATCCTTTTCTCTCACAAGATAAACTAGTCATACAAATGCATCTTGATGTTACGTGCAACGCACGGGCATCTTGCTAGTAAGAGTAGAAATATGAACATTTACAATAGCAAATATATATGATGCGAAAGTATATTCAATAATAAATCTAATGGTATTGATTTGTTTTTGTATATGTTATTATTTCTGTCTATAAACTTTGTCAAAGTTTACAAAGTTTGACTTTGACCAAAGCTAAAATGTGTAGTAAATAAAAACAAAGGGAGTATGCAGGGACTAGTATAGTTACTACTGCCAGAACATGGTAAGTTGGACCCCTAAATGCGGGCACGGACTAGACACACCTCAATTATTCTTTCAAACAGTCGGACACCTACATTTAGCACACCATCCGGCTACTTAATCAAGTATTACGCTTCACTACTTGAAAAGGAAAAGGGTGGTACCGTACCCAAAACCACCACACTTGGGGCTAGGGTAACAACTTGGTACTGTACCACATTTGAACCAGGGCACAAAAACCACCTGTTCTGCGCCTATGCGCAACACGGAGCACTGACGCTCGAATATGGCCGGGAAAACAAGGAAACCGACATGTGGGGCACACCTGTCGGGACGACGTGGCGCAGACTAGTCCAATGGAGGAGCTGGCCCACGACCTCCTCGCCACCGGCAACCGTTCATGTGGGTCGTGGGGGCCAGCAACGTGGCGCAGCTCCAGCACCGCCTTTGGACAGGGCGACCGTGGTGAGTGACACGCTTATCGTCGCTGGACAAGGTCGGTTTTAGTGTGCCGATGGTGGCGTTAGCGCTGTGGCATGACCAGCAGATCAACACCCGACTCGTCGAGGATGCATGGGGAGCCGAAGTGCGCACGCGCCGCGACGCGTCCATGGAGTGAGGTAGCGCGGCCAACTGCATCCACAGGACCTGACACCATGTCGGGTCGTCTTGCTTTTTCAATGACATGTGGGGTCGCATGTGAGCAAAGGGCATCTCCAACGTTGCCACGGCCGTAGCTGACTACCCTGGCACACCAAAAATCCTCATCCCTCGCGCCGTCGCGCGGTGCGTTCCCAACCGGCGCTAGCTGCCCGCATTCATGTCGTCTGTCCGTATGCCATCGTTAAGAGGCTCGATGCCCGAGAAACCAACTCCGGCGAGTTAATGACACTCCCGGACGCTTGGCCTCACCGGAATGCGCTACTTAAAGCGGCAACGCCCAGCTAACCTCCACACCATAGTGCATCGTCCTGCTACCTGGCACCACATCCGCCATGACCGCGAGCGTGAACGCTCTGTGGGAGAGCTTGTCTTTGGGGTGAAGCTCGAGGTCGCCGCCCTCGCTAAAGTCGCCACTCGTGACGCAATAGCGGCGTAGCCGGACGCGGATGCGACTGCGCAAGCGGTGGCCACACTGGCGGCCGACGACGGGAGCACCATCAGCCACGCGTCCTACTTGCCGCCGTCCAACGTCCGGCACCGCCGAGGTCGGGGACTCCTCTGAGGATGAGTAGGGCATGGGAGGCGGCAGTGCATGGTGTGCCAACTGGCCGGTCTGTCTCCTGTGTTCTACTCTTCCTCGCCGGAGACCGCATCTTCGTCTTGAACCCCGCCCCCGTACATGGAGATCGCAGATGGAGGACGTCGGTCGCCGCCATAGAATAGGTTTAGGGTTTATTTTTCTGTCCTATAAAAGTTCGAAATGTAATGAAAATCTGCTATGTTTGCATTAATCTCGGCTGGTGTATATGAACTTTCACAATAATATAGTATATTGTAGGAGTACTAGCAAGATGCCCGTGCGTTGCACGGAACATCAAGATCTTGTGGGAGAAAAGGATGAACGAGGGAAGTCCTTATCTGCAAATGTGGAGAGGAGTGCGGGTAAATTGTCATAGTTTCCTTCCTATCCATTAGATATAGATCAGACGGCCTATATTGCAGGATGCCAGGCACACCATCATCACCAACTCTGCTTTTCATTGAACCGAGACAAAGTAAATAAACACATAGGGTCTGCATACACAATTTATCTTAGGCACTATAATAGTACGTTCACTACACATTCACGCATTTCACATCTTTCTACATCTACAGGAATCTACGAAGAGGTTAACGTAAATTGCCTCTCTCTCTCCACCCAGATTTTCATGGTGGTGGGCCCCTCGCTCCCCCCAATCTACAATCAACAGCTCACACGTTTCACATTACATTAATTATGTAACTGGGATTACGTAGGTGTAGCATTACTCATCCTAAAAAACCCAACTAAGCCAACCTCCCAGCATATCACGCGGGAAAAGACCCGGCCGCGCCGTTTTAGTAGGGATTACCGGATTACAGTAGTAGTATCGATGGATCGTGCGAAGCACCAAGTTTTTTTTTGAGGGGGCGAAGCACCTAGTTTAAAAGGAAAAAAGGCGGTACACTCACAGCACCCCTGTGACGGTCGCATTACACCCCACACACGTTCGGTCCTGCACACGGCTAATGCAAACGGAACGCGCTTCGGCTTGCCTCTTCACTGACACGTGGGACTGCACTTGGAGAAACCGACCATGCGCCATACTCCCTCCGCCCACCGCGTGAAAATCCTCCCCCCCAAAAATTCCCCCCAAATCCCAAATTCCACCGCCCTTCGGCCAACTAGCCAATAATATTCCCCAAACCCCCTCCCCCCGCCCCCCTCCACTCCATTCACTCCGCCAAAGTCGCGCTCCTTGCCATGCCGATACATCGGCGCCGTGGTTCGTCGAGGGGACGTACGGCGATCCTATTGCTCCCACAGTACGCTCTCGTAGACTGCCATCCTCGAGCCGCGCCACCACCGCTGGCGACGTTCTTGTGGAGGCGCACGGCGGTTAGTGCTGCCACCGCTGGCGACGTTCGTGTGGAGATGCACGGCGGTCAGCTTCTCCCACGGTACACGCATTCTAGAGTGAGGCCCCGTGCATGTCGGTGTAGTGCTGAATGTTAGCTGATAGACGCTGTTAATCTCACTGTTTGCCGAAGTAGTTTACAGTAAATATGCTCTGCTTAAGAAGCTTCCTTGCCCTGTTCTGCACTCAATCTGCTTAGCTGAGATGGCATGCCAAGCCCGATTAGTTACTAATATATCCTGCCATATATTTATTGTGACATAGATTTCCATGGTCTAGTAGCCAATCTGTTAGGTGAAATAGCTCTACACCGTTTTATACTCGATCTTTGTTGCTGCGATGGCCTTCGATAGTTTGATGGCTGTGTGCTCAGCCTCATTGATTGCTGAAACATCATGCCATAATTTAGCACTCAAATCTATTTGCTAAATTAGCTTCAAATATATTTTGTTACTTAGATCTGCTCATCCAAATATCTTGCCATAGCTTTAGACATCGACCTAGGTATTTTTTTTCTAGACTTCATAAAAAAGCATATATGTTTTTCCTGTAATATCTAGTATAAGAACTAATTTGTATGGCTAACAAATGGACATGACTTGGATAACTTCAGCTCGAAGATTCTCCGCTGCATATGTCGAGGGGGTTGAAAACTTCATGAACTTTATCAGAGCTGAGTACGGTGCTCCGAAATCAGATGTGCTCTGCCCGTGTAGCAGTTGTATGAATTCAGTTACAAGACCCCAGTCAACTGTGCAAAATCATCTACACTTGTATGGGATGTCGGTCACATATACTAGGTGGGTTCATCATGGTGAAGCTGTGAACGTCAATGTTACTGACTACGTGGAAGCATTAGATCACCATCTTGATCTGCCTGATACTCAAGTGGAAGAGGGGGACGAGGTGGTGGTGGCGGAGCTAGTGAGTTTGACCAACATTGAAACAATGCTATGAAATGCTCATGCATTTCGTCAACTTTCACCTGCAGAAGAAATACGATGGGCCCACATATTGGAACAATGCAACATGGCTGTCACCCCAGGAAATAAGCTGTCAGTATTCTCAGCTATGGTCACCTTTCTTCAGGTGAATACATCTGAGCGGATGACCAACAAATCATTCGATGCGATGTTGGCTGCTTTCCGCAAAGCTTTCCTAGATGCGTCTGAGCTGCCACACACCTATAGTAAAATGAATAATTTCCTTCGTGCATTTGGAATTGGGTACGATATGATCCATGTTTGTAAGAATAATTGTGTTCTGTTCCGGAAGGATTATGCGAACGTAAGTGAATGCCCGAAATGCAAATCATCAAGATGGAAAGATGGCGATGCTGTGAAGAGGATTCCTCATAATGTTTTGAGACATTTTCCAATTATACCAAGATTGCAGAGGTTGTTTCATGTTATTGAAACAAGAGAGGATGTACTGTGGCATTCTAGGAACCATGAGTACAGAGATTAGAATGTAATGAGCCATTCGTCTCATGGTAGTGAGTGGAAAAGCTTCAATCAGAAACACAAAAAGTTTGTTGCTGACTCGAGAAACATTAGACTTGGCTTAGCTTCAGATGGATTTAACACATTTGGCCACTAGAGCGCCACATATAGCATGTGGCCAGTGCTTGTTATCCCTTACAACATGCCTCCAAATGTCTGCACCAAAGAATCAAACTACATGATGGCCTTGCTCGCCCTAGGTCCAAAAAGTCCTGGAAAGGATTTTGATTTATTCATGGAGCCTCTTGTGGAGGAACATCAACAGCTATGGAGGGGTGTTCTCACTCGAGACCTATATAGCAGCCCACCTGCTGATTTCTTTCTGCGTGCTATTATAATTTGGTGCATCCATGATTATCCGGCTTTGGGCACTATGTCAGGGCGAACGACACATGGTTACAATGCATGTGTTCGCTGTGATAGGAATCCGCTGTCATACGCAATACTTAGCAAGATCTGTTACATTGGACACCGCCATTTCCTTGCTATGGACAAGCCGCGTCCTACAAAATACCACAAACATGTGTTCAATGCAAAGCATAAAACCGCGATGCGCCAAAGAGGCTCACCGCCGATGAGTTGCAAGTGGAAAAGGAAGCACGGCAGGGCAGAAGAGAGATTATTGTTTACCCATAGGTCCACTTTATGGGACTTGGAGTATTGGAAAGATTTGGATCTGCGGCATAATCTTGACGTGATGCACAGCGAGAAAAATATATGTGACAGCATTATCGGCACACTTCTTAATATTAAAGGCAAGACGAAAGATACCTTAAAATCTAGGATTGATTTGACACACCTGGGTTTCAGATAGGATTTGCAGGTGCGAGATGAAGGTAAACCACGGGATATGGCATCATCTGTGTACGTCTTGCACAAGGTAAAAAGAAAAGAATTTTGCGAGGTCCTGTCACGTGTGAGATTCCCACATGGATTTGCTTCCAACCCTGAAAGGAGAGTCAGTGCAGATGGAAACAAGGTACAAGGGTTGAAAATCATGACTGCCACGTCCTACTTCAAAGGGTTTTACCTGTTATCCTTAGAGGATTGGGCCGCCCTGACTTATACTGAGCAGTTGCAAAGTTGGGACAATTCTTCAGGGAACTCTGCAGTAGAAATATCAGGGTAGATGCTTTGGAGCGTCTTAGAGACAAGATACCAACTATCCTATGCGACCTTGAGAAGATATATCCTCCAGCCTTCTTTGATATGATGGTTTTTTGGCTGTTCATCTTCCTGATGAGGCACTACTTAGAGGTCCAGTACAATATGGTTGGATGTACCCTACTGAAAGGCGGCTAGGCACTTTCAAGGGCTATGTTAGGAATAGAGCTAGACCCGAGGGTTCCATTGTAGAGGCCTACATTGCTACAGAAGCATTGACATTCTGCTCAAAATACATTTAAACAGCTGATCAGCCTAGCAAAAAGGTGGGTGAAGACAATCCCGGGCTCAATGTTTTTGATTATTCTGTTCGAGTTACAGGGAAGAGTCGACAAGAGGACAAACCTAAAGATTTGGACAAAATGGTTTGGTATGCGTTGAATAACTGTCCTGAGATACTACCTTATATCAAGCGCTAAGTACTGCAGCTTATACATCATAATCTACTAAATTTGCAGCACATTCTTATATATTTAGATGTTTGACGCGATCACTATGTTGTGCAACATCTACAAAAAGGAGTTACTGCCCCAAAATCCAAGAAACATTAACAAACTGGTTATGGCAGGATTTGCAAAATGGTTCAAGAGCCATGTAAGCTTTTGAATTGCAATGTCAGTTTTTTAATATATTGAGTACATAAGATGATCAGCTTGTATTTTCTAACCATAGGTTAAGAAGATGTGGGAGGATGGGCAGGCAGTTGATGATGCCCTTTACGCACTAGCAATGGGTCCTGATACTCGAGTAGGACATTATGAATCTTGCATTGTTGGAGATGTGCGCTACAACACCCATGCACGCGACGAAGGCAGGAAGACACAAAACAGTGCCATCATGAGCACGGATACGTACGACAGAGAGACAAATGAAATGTATGCTAACATAACAGACATTGTTTAGTTGCAGTATATCTCCAGTTTCGAGGATCATCGGTGTGTGGTTCTGTTGTGTTGTCATTGGTATAACCTATTTTCCAGGATCACAAAACCCAGAGCTGATGATTATTTCAAATCCATCAATGTCAAGGCGACATACCAGACCAATGAGCCTTTTATTTTGGCAAATCAAGCAACACAGATATTTTTCTTGGAAGACACATTTGCACGTAGCGATGACTGGAGCGTATTGCAAAGGTTTGAGCTGAGGAATTCGTTTAATGAAGTTGCACAACAAGATGATGGTTACACTGCTCCTGATGTACAAGATTCCACAGATGTTCCTAATATCTTTGAGAACCATCACGTCAATGACGCTGGAGAAAAGATTGCCTATTGTGCTATGGACATACAAGAGTTGATCAAGAAGAAGCCAACGTTCGAGGACATTGAGGATGAAGAAGAAGATGACACTCTGGGGAATTACGATTCAGACTGATACACATGGCGAAGATGTTGACGCTATTGCTGTGGATGATGATTAGATCGCTTTTGTCATATTTGCATGTCAGAAGACGTTTTTTTCTCTACTATGTGAAATTGTGTTTGCTATGACAACTGAAACCTGATTAACGTGTTGTTTAGTATTTTGCTGTGAGAACATCACTTGTTATGTATGTTCATTTGCGTTTGGTGATTGTATGATGACTAAAACATGATGACATTGTTGTTTAGTTGTACTCATATTTGGCTGTGAAACTTGAATTTGATGACATAGTTTGTTGTTGGACTACAATTTTCTCGACGTCTTCGAATGGGAACAAAGCTGACCCGACAGGGCCTCTGCTAATTTATTTATTTATTACCAAAAGGGCCTCTGCTATTTATTTATTTATGAGAAAAAGGGGATACCCCCCGATTTCTTTTAATAGAAATCATTAGATGTTCACAATACTACGCCCAGCCTGCTACACAGGTTTCATTCATTACTAGTTTCAGGAAAGTGCTCATGTCGTAGCCACTAAATACATCACGAGTGCTACATACACTGCAAATAAAGAGACAAT
Organism: Triticum aestivum; assembly: GCF_018294505.1. Lineage (NCBI taxonomy): Eukaryota > Viridiplantae > Streptophyta > Magnoliopsida > Poales > Poaceae > Triticum > Triticum aestivum. Next base: position 137,107,611 of record NC_057805.1, read on the forward strand.
CATCCTACAAAGCACATCGATTTTGCCCATCATCTTCACAAGCTCTTTCATCTCCTCATTGATGTCAAGGCCGTTCAGCAGCTGTTGCTTGGCCATGATCAGAGGAACTGCATCTTTAACCTTTTGCTCTTCATCTTCCTCTTCTGTCGTTCCTTCAGTTACTTGTCCAACACCCCAACCTGCTGGTATTGGGATTCCTCGGCTAATGAAATAATCAGCGTAGTTTCATTCCTCCACATCAGCAACTTCCCAGAAATACAAATCACACGAATCTTCCCTTTTCTGCACGAATCAAATTGGAAGATCATCAACCCAACTATTAAAAAAACAGCAACTGAAAGCAGCAGAACAACACTTAAGCATATTATTACCCCATGATTTGCGCATTTGTAGAAGAGTCGTCCAGGGTTGAGGATTGTGGTTGAGACGCGACGGATGACTGCGCGTGCTTTGCAGCAGTGGCACCACACCAACGGCAGCGGGATGTGATGAGCAACCGACTGCGGTGCGTGTGTCGGCGGGGGTGTGATGAGACCCACAGGCGATGGTACGGGTGGCAACTTGCTGCATATCTGGTTGTTGCCTGCTAAAGAGCAGGTGGACGAGCAGCCAGCGGACATGGTTGCTGCGGCTAGAGCTTCTGATGCTAGGCAGAGTATGTAGAGAAGAGGAGAAGTGAACATTGGATATGTCAGTTTCATTACTTGTAGAGTAGCATAGCACCATATATAGTCATAGTCGAGGTTTGGATTCGAACCAGCTACAGGAGCACGTCTCTCTTTTTTCTAAAACTCAGCAACGTCTCTTTACTGGTACACTAGCTTGTTCTATACGCCTTCTCAAGTCTTTGATTTTCTTTCTTTTTTTTGCGAGGAAGGAAGGAGGACAAAATTGAGAGTTCTTGGGACTCAAACCCAAGACCTCTCGGTTGAAAACCAAGGGTGCTAGTCACTTATGTGGCGAACGTTCCCTGGGAGGAGGACGGCAGACGAACGTATTTTCCTCGCAGTTTTAGTTGCGGCGCAAGATCGAACTATCGCAGTTTCGAGAATGTTATTAGGCGAACGGGCCCAGTTTTTCTTTTCTTCCTATATATAAAAAAGTATGCTACTTGGTGTCAGATTAGTCAACAAACGATTGTGCGAACCTTGACCGTTGGATTGACATTCAATGTCTGTCGTGTTTCTTCAGTCTCTTCTTCCTCTAGCTGCCAAAGCCAAACCAGTGCCGGCGGGACCGCCTGCTCCCGCCTCCCACGGCTGGCTGTGCTGCCGCGCACGCATTGTGGCCACACCACACCCTAAAACTCTGTGCATCTTCCCTGGCTCCTGTTCGTTCCCGTCCGAGGCCTCACCATCGTCCTCCGCGTTGGTTCGCTCACCGTGGCGCCGCCCTCCGATGTTGTCAACATGGTCAACAACCGAGAGGAATAAGGAGATGACTGTACATGGTGAGGATGACAGTAGGGACCCAGCAGCGCGCGCAGTAATTTTGTTTTTTCGGGACGGAGAAGGTTATCAACTGGGTTGTTCGGGAGCTATGGCCTGTCTAGCCCAGACTTTTATTTCATATGTTTAGCACATGACCAGCCCAGTTTGTTTTTTCCTTTCTGAAAATGGCTAGCCCAGCTATTTTGTATTTTGCAGAATAACCAACGTAGGCCTACTTGCTGTTCTACGCCCTACTGGGCCGGAAATCTTCAAGACAAGGAGGGATGCATTTCGCCCAGAAAATGGGCTATAATTAAAAAGAAATGATCTATAAGTAATAATAAATGTGCTATAAAATTAAAAATACAGCAAACAGGCAATTAGTTCCGAAATAATTTTTTGTTTCGGACTTTAATATTTTAAATTTCATTGTTTTTGTGCGGGTAAAAGTTCATTGGATTCAAATTAAGGTATGGTTAGTTTTAAAATTAATTTGAATCTGGCTAGAAATTTCGGGTTGTATGCTGTTTGGGACAGATTTGGAGGCTGACTTGTGGGTCTACTAGGTTGACGTGTACGAAAGGCTTTGTCAACTTAGTCCACAAACGATTCTAGCAGCAGTGACCGTTGGATGTTAATACAACGGCTGTGTTGCTTCTTCAATATCTGATCTTCTTGCTCCAACCAGCGCTGGTGGGACTGCCTGCTCCCGCCTCCCGTGGCTGGCTATGCTGCCGCACAGGCGGTACCGCCCCGCCCTACTCCATTGCTGGCCAGGCCATTCCTCTACTCACCCACACCTCCTGTTATTTTCCGGCGACGGGAGCCGGACCAGTAAACCCTCGTACTCAACCACTGCCGAGTCTTCCCCGGCTCCATGTCGTTCCCTTCCTAGGCCTCGCCGTCATCCACCGCCCTAGTGCTCTCGGCGCGCCGTGGTCAACGTGGTCAATGAACGACATCCATCGGACGTGGACTGTACGTGGAGAGGCTGACAGCTGGGTCCACGGCCGCACACAAGGAAATGCCTCCTTATTACGCGCAAAATAATGATTCCTCCACCTGACATCTGGGAACCACCGGAAGGGCCTCTGTATTTCGTGAAAAAATGTCCCCCCCGCTAATAGGTCGGACCTACCAGCTATATCTTCGCACGCAAGGAAGTGACTCCTTATTACGCACAAAAAGATGAATACTCCCCCTGCTAGCTGGGACCCAGCATAGTGGGAGGCTGAGATGTGGGCCTACTAAGTTGACGGGGACGGAGCGCTTTGTCAACTTAGTCAATATGAACGATTCTAGCTCTAGTGACCGTACGATGTCCATCCAACGGCCGTAGTGCTTCTTCAACCTCTGGTCTTCTTGCTCCAGCCGCACAAAACAGCGCCGGTCATGCCGCCTGCTCCTGCCTCCCATGGCCGACTGTGCTGCCGTGGAGGCCTCACTGCCCCCACTACGCCCAGCGCTAGCTAGGCCATCCCTGTACTCACCCACACCCCCTGTTATTCTGCGGCGACGACATCCTCACACCACAGTCGAACCAGTGAACCCTCATACTCCTCTTCGTGTGGGCATCCACTGTCGCGTCTTCCCTGGCTCCGCGTCGTCCCCCTCCTAGGCCTCGCTGTCATCCACCGCCTTGGTGCTCTCGGCGCGGCATGGTCAATGTGGTCAACAAACGACTTCCATCGGAAGAGTACTATACATGGAGAGGCTGACAGCTGGGTCCACGGCCGCAGCAAGGAAGTGCCTCCTTATTATGCGGAAAATAATGATTCCTCCACCTGACAGTAGGGACCCACCGGACGGGCCACCTTATTTCGCAAAAAAAATGTTTCCCCCTGACTGCTGGGACCCACCAGCTACATCTTCGCACGCAAGGAAGTGCGTCCATATTACGCGCAAAAAAAATGATTCGCCCCCTGACTGCTGGGACCCACCATCTACATCTTCGCACGCAAGGAAGTGCCTGACAGTCGGGACCCACCTGGTCGAAGCGTACGTAGCGTTGTCATTCTAGTTGCGAACGTGTACGTACATACGATCGGTCTGTCTACAGGCTGCAGCGATGAACCGTGGCCGTGTAAGAAAGGGCACGTGTCGTAGTATAGACGTGCACGTGTTGTAGTAGAGGCGCGCACATAGAATGTACACGTACGTACAGCCAGGGTGCAAGAAAGAAAATACGGCCACGTACGTACATACAGGCGGGGTCTCGAACGCCTACTCGCGCATACGTACGGCCAGGGCTCGTGTACATGGCTGGATCGGAACGGAGAAACTGCGTCGTCGTCGTCGTGTTCATGGGGAGGCAACCGACTGGGTCGGAACGGAATGCGTCGTCGTGTTCATCGGGAGCCAATCGGCTTGGACGGAACAGCCGATCGAAACAGGGCCTAGCGTACCGCAGAACAGAGGAAACGGCCTTGTGTTCGACCGGCCACGGTCGGAACGGGATCCTGTTCATCGGGAGGGGTCTGGCGTACGACAAAACGGTGGAAATGGACTTCTCTTGGACCTCCTATGGTCGAAACGGGGTCCTGTTGATCGGGAGGGGTGTGGCGTACCGCAAAACGGAGGAAACAGACTTGTGTTGGAGCGCTACGGTCGAAACGGGGGTCATGTTCATCGGGAGGGGTGTGGCGTACCGCAAAATGGGAATCCACGGGATACTGTTCATCTCCACCGCTGACGTCCTCTAGCCTCCACGAGCTACTGTTCATCCACCGTCGACCTCCTCTAGCCTCCACCTGCGACTGTTCATCCATAGGCTCCTGTTCATCCAGCCTCCACCGCTCCTCCACCGGCTACTGTTCAATCAGCCCTCTCCATGGGGTCCTATTCAACCACCCCTCCACGGGCTACTGTTCATCCATCCCTCCACCGGCTATTGTTCAACCAGCCCTCCACGGGGTCCTGTTCATCCACCCCAACCGGCTCGATCGGGGTCATGTTCATCCAGCGGCAATGGCCTCTACTACAACGGGGTCCTGTTCATCTACCCCCACCGGGAACTGTTCATCCAACCCCCCCAACAACGCTCACTGTTCATCAAGTGGCAGCAGGTTCGATCGGGTTCAGTTAGCAGCAGTAGCGAAGGAATCGCTCGATCGGGTTTAGTTAACAGCCATCGATCGATCGCTCGGGTTCAGTAATGCGTAGCCTGCAGTGCAATCGCTCGGGTTAGGTTAGAGCCCAATGCCTCGCTCAAGTTCAGTTAGAGCGCAACGCCTCGCACACGCGCGTACGTGCATGAGATAAACGTGCATCGCTTGGCCCCCGACCACCTACCGTAACCGGGAACTCCCCGATATTTTCCTCGCCCTCGCTTCTACCACGGTTCTTTCCTTCGTGGACGGCCCAAAGAATGTCATGCAGCTGCGTCTCCGGCCCCCCTAGGCCTAAAAGCCCATTTTCTGTCATGATTTTTTGTCATAGAAGTAGGAGCCCACCACATCTATGATGATACCGGGTTTTGTCACAATTATCGTCATAGAAGTGTCATAACCATGAGAAAAAAAATTCGTTCGGCCCAAAATGTCACGGATGTGTCTTTTTTTGTAGTGCCGCCTTCGGGCCGCGCCGGTGGAGTGGGTGATGGCCCTAGATTTTGACGGTAGTGTGGCGGCAACGACGGTGGGCAACAGCTGCCGACGGGCACCGGCGGTGGAGCGTGTGGTTGGTGTTCCACGCACACACAACAGGGACGCCACACGCACTACACTACGCCGGGTACTGTGCCGCCGCCGCGGTGTAGCCTCCCAGCTGAAGCTGTCCTCTAATGACGGCGGAGTGGCTGAGCGACGATGACGGACCGGTGCCATTGGCGATTGTGGGAGAAGCAGACGAGATAAGCTACAGGGAGGGAGGAAAAAATGCGACGCAGGACTCACCGGCCGTGAGGGTTTATATAGCAGGTCGGTAAGCATTGGGATTTTGGGTGATTCAACCGAGTCGGGTGGGAAGCTTGCGCGGGAACCTGCGAGGTTGCGCGGGAACGGGCTCACCGACGATTCATTGGCGCCACTTCGAGCCACCATTTGGCCAAAAGAATGCCCCCGCGAGATGCGCAAGCTTGCGCTGTAAGCCGTCTGCGGCAGCGGGGTGACAAGACGTGCAACAAGAGGACAAAAGGACACGTACACATATGGTTAATACAAAAAATGTTAGCGATTTAATTACCTACTATACCCCCGTCCTGGTTTATAAGTAGGATTTAACTAATAAAATATGAATGCATCTCGCCAAAGATTATATCGTTGGATTCGTATTTGAACATAGTTTCTAGTTGTACAATTTTTGTAACATGCATTAACACTATTTTGGTTAAATTCAAGGTTATATACCAGAAAGCGCTTGCCCGCGACACACACGGCTTATTCCATCACAAACAGCTGGGATGGATCAACTGTATGCCACGTATCGCACATGCAACTCTAATCTGATTCGTGCTAGATGTCTCCGGCATCGCTCGCATAGTTCATCTTATTTGCCAAGTATCACTGTGCTGGCCTCTGCTCGCGTCCCTCGGCAAGCTCTGCTCACCGTTAGGCGCCGCAGCACGCTGTGCTCGCCGTTAGGCACTGCGGCGCGCTCTACTCGCGTCCGTCGGCGCGCTCGGCTTGTGGACAGCTTTTCCTTGCGTGTTCAACTGCTATATGCATATATATATGGTTGCTCGCCGTTGAGGCGACCGCAGAGCGCTCTACTCGCGTCCCTCCGCGCGCGCTCTGCCAGTGGTTGGGCGTGCGCATGATCACGTCGGGGGCCCCATATGCATGCGGTTGCGCCGCACGCGTTGCCACACGATGCAGTTACGTGCGGCACGATGGAGTTACGCACTGCAAATTATAACTGCCATTAGGGCCTGCCTATATTCCTGGCCATCTGGCTTCCCCTTTACTTCCCGCAGCCATTATAACCTTAGTCTCTTCAACCTTTCGGTCGCGCCCCACAACACAACAAGCACACCCACGATGACACATAGAGAGGGGATGTCTAGCGGCGCTCCAATGGAGTTGGCAAGCATAAAATGGAGACCCACGCGAGGGAGATGGATCTCTCGATGGTGTACACCATCGACCCGGCCTTGGTGGACGACTACATCAACAGGGTAGAGCAGTTGCTTGCTCGAGACAAGTACAAGGTGGTCGGCATCGACCTCCAGTACACCGCCGGTCATCCCAACATAGATCAGAAGGCTGTCATCGCCCAGTGGTGCGTGCGCCATCATGTCCTCATCTACCACTACTGCATGGCCACAGAGCCTTGAGACGGTTTCAACAGGTTTGTCAACAACACAGACTACAAGTTTGCCATGGTGGAAACCACCGAGGATGTAAAAGCGCTCAGGGTTATGGGCTTGGCCTGCAAGAACCTTGTCGAAATCCATGAGCACTACAGGGTCTAGGGCAGCACAAAGAAGGACTCCCTGGTTGAACTCGCCTCGGCCATCATCGACCCCTACTACGAAAAGATGAAGTAGGATGCCAAGAGAACCAGTCCCGTATCTTGGCACAAGGTCTGGATGCGACAACTGGATGAACCTCACCTCAGGTTCATGGCCAAGAGCGTCAGATCGTTGACATGAGGAAGTGCCTCGTTACCCAAATAGATGAGCCCGGTTCGAGCCACAAGCAGAGCAAGCGTCAAAAGAAGTAGATGATGATCAGATGATCGTTTATGCTAGTTAATCATGCATGTAATATATAGTTTACTTTATTGGTGTGTGGAAATGTCATGTGTGTAGTAGCCACCTATGTAATTATGCATGTAATAGTTTACTTTGGTGTGTGCAAATGCCATGGTTGTAGTAGCCACATATGTAAGTGGATGTTTAATTTGGTTATGTAACCATGTCCTTATAAGTGTGTGTATATATATATGTTGTTGTTCTGTATGCAATCCCATCGCACAACACACACGTCTTATTAGCAGCAACCGTCTGTGTTATTATCAGTCTTCGCACACATTTCTGATTACAGACCTGTTTGCCGCGTATCACACACATCTTGTTATATTGAACCGTTTATGTTCTCTTGTCTCAACACAAACAGTTCATCCGAGTGAACTGCATGCCGTATATCACACACACCTCGATCTGGCTGACTATTTCTTCTGTGTTTCCTAATCAAAAACTGTTCATCCGAGTGAACAGTATGCTGTATATCGCACACACCTTCATCTGGCTGCCCATTTCTTTTGTTCCTCCTCATCGCAAACAGTTCATTGAACTGAACCGTATGCCCTGCATCACACACACAACTAAAATCTGAACCGTGTTTGATGCATCCTCCATCGCAAACATTTTGCACCTTTTTTGACGGGTTTTTTACACCACTGTTTGCGATTATTGCATCGCACACAGTTTCGTCGAAGGGTCTCTGATTGTAGTGCCGCGTTTGCAGCATCCTGCAGTAGTGTTACCATCTTTAATAGTACAAGTATACAACTCTGGTTCATCATTCTTTATTTGGTACTTATGTAATTCTTGATCATCTGTACCTGTGAACCGGATAATGCATTGGTTGTTTGAACCTGATGGATATGAATAAAGCTGTAGCATAATTTTGAATTCACATTCGGTACAATTTTAAATAGCAGCAATTAAATTAGGGTCAAATTACGCTCTGCACATCGTTATGGCACACACGGTCGGTAAAACACAAATGTGTGTGATATACACCATAATATGACACGGTTCACAGAGAGGAAACGTGTGCGAGCATGCACACAGTTGCCGTTTGCAAAGCGTGTGTGATGTCGGACGATATCACAAACGGTGCAAGAAAACTAACTATTTGTGATAGTTGCTTTATCATACACGATTTACAATCATGAATTGTTTCGGATGTGGTACCCATCATAAACGTTGCACCACAGAATAGCGTGTGCGATAGTTATCATGTACAACACTATTACGATGTTTCGTAATCCTATCCGACCCTCATACGATGATTAGCTAATCTTATTAATTAGTTATGTCATATGGTTCGGGAAAAGTGAATGTGTGTGATTGACTGCTTATCAGACACGTTCTATAATCGTGCACTGTTAGTGATGGGCCGTGCATCGCAAAGGTAGCACTGATACGTCTCCAACGTATCAATAATTTTTTATTGTTCCATGCTATTATATTATCCATTTAGGATGTTTTATATGCATTTATATGCTATTTTATATGATTTTTCGTACTAACCTATTAACCTAGAGCCCAGTGCCAGTGCCAGTTTCTGTTTTTTCCTTGTTTTTGAGTTTTACAGAAAAGGAATACCAAATGGAGTCCAATTGACGTGCCAATTTTCGATGATTTTTTATGGACCAAAAGAAGCCCCCGGTGTAAAATAGTTGGGCCAGAAGAGTCCTGAGCCCTCCATGAGGGTGGAGGGCGCGCCTTACCCCCTGGGTGCGTCCCCCTGCCTCGTGGACGACTCGGAGACCCCCCTGACCTGAGACTGACGCCAAAAATTCCTATAAATACAGAAACCCCCAGAAAGAAACCTAGACCGGGAGTTCCGCTGCCGCAAGCCTCTGTAGCCACCAAAAACCAATCGGGACACTGTTCCGGCACACTGCCGGAGGGGGAATCATCACCGGTGGCTATCTTCATCATCCCGGTGCTCTCCATGACGAGGAGGGAGTAGTTCTCCCTCGGGGCTGAAGGTATGTACCAGTAGCTATGTGTTTGATCTCTCTCTCTCTCTCGCTCGTGTTCTTGATTCGGCACAATCATGATGTACCGCTAGCTTTGCTATTATAGTTGGATCTTATGATGTTTCTCCCCCTCTACTCTCTTTTAATGGACTGAGTTTTCCCTTTGAAATTATCTTATCGGATTGAGTCTTTAAGGATTTGAGAACACTTGATGTATGTCTTGCATGTGCTTATCTGTGGTGACAATGGGATATTCACGTGATCTACTTGGTGTATGTTTTGGTGATCAACTTGCGGGTTCAGTGACCTTGTGAACTTATGCATAGGGGTTGGCACACGTTTTCGTCTTGACTCTCCGGTAGAAACTTTGGGGCACTCTTTGAAGTACTTTGTGTTGGTTTGAATAGATGAATCTGAGATTGTGTGATGCATATCGTATAATCATACACACGGATACTTTTATCATTAGTTACCTTGCTATTTTTATATTTTTCACATTGGAAAAAACTATATCTACCATCCATATTGCACTTGTATCACCATCTCTTCGCCGAACTAGTGCACCTATACAATTTACCATTGTATTTGGTGTGTTGGGGACACAAGAGACTCTTTGTTATTTGGTTGCAGGGTTGTTTGAGAGAGACCATCTTCACCCTACGCCTCCCACAGATTGATAAACCTTAGGTCATCCAGTTGAGGGAAATTTGCTACTGTCCTACAAACCTCTACACTTGGAGGCCCAACAACGTCTACAAGAAGAAGGTTGTGTACTAGACATCAAGCTCTTTTCTGGCGCCGTTGCCGGGGAGGCTAGGTAAGCGGCACTCATACCCCATCAACTAAGCTCTTTTCTAGCGCCGTTGCCGGGGAGGTGAGTGCTTGAAGGTATATCTTTAGATCTTGCAATCGAATCTTTTAGTTTCTTGTTTTATCACTAGTTTTGTTTATAAAAGAAAACTACAGAAAATGGAATTGAGGGTGCCTCATATGCTTCATCTTTTTAATATCTTCCATGAAAATGATGGAAAGGAAAATTGTGCCCAGGTGCTAGAAGAAGAATGCATTAAAAAATTTGGCACTAAATCTTTCAATGATGAGCTTGATTGCAATGTTGTTAGTATAAATTCCTTGAATATCCATGATGCTAATGATATGCAAAGCTACAAGCTTGGGGATGCTATGTTTGATGAAGATGATATTTTTTGTCCCCCAAGTTTTGATGAGCAAATTTATTATAATTATAGCATGCCTCCTATTTATGATGATTATAATTATGAAAGTGGATTTGGATAGGTCATGACTTTATTTAGTGATGAATCCACTATTTCGGAAGTGGTTCCAATTGATTATGAGAACAAAGTTGCTATCTATGATGATTATTGTGATGACATGTATTCTATAAAGAATAAGTATAACCATGAAACTTGTCAGCACGATTTTAATTTTCAATTGGATAATGCCTCACATGATAGTTTGCTCCCACTACTATTCATTAGAAGAAATTTGCTTATGTGGAGAGTAATAAAAATTCTATGCTTGTAGATCATGAAAATAATGCTTTATGTGATGGTTATATTTTTGAATTCATTCATGATGCTACTGAAAATTATTATGAGGGAGGAATATATTCTTGTAGGAATTGCAATAATATCAAGTTTCCTCTCTATGTGCTTAAAATCTTGAAGTTATGCTTGTATTGCTTTCCTATGCTAGTTGATTCTTGTTCCCATAAATTGTTTGGTCACAAAATCCCTATGCATAGGAAGTGGGTTAGACTTAAATGTGCTAGTCATATTCTTCATGATGCTCTCTTTATGTTTCAATTCTTATCTTTTACGTGAGCATCATTGAAATCATCATGCCTAGCTAGGGGCGTTAAACGTTAGCGCTTGTTGGGAGACAACCCAATTTTATTTTTGTTCTTTGCCTTTTGCTCCTGTTTAGTAATAGATAATATATCTAGCCTCTGGTTAGATGTGGTTTTATGTTTTAATTAGTGTTTGTGCCAAGTAGAACCTTTGGGAAGACTTGGGTGAAAGTTAATGCGATCTTGCTGTAAAAAACAGAAACTTTGCGCTCACAAGATTAGCTGTCATTTTTTTACAGAAGAGTGATTTTAAGTTGATTATTTTTGCACAAGATTAATAGACAAATTTATAACGTCCACCAATTTATTTCAGAATTTTTGGAGTTACAGAAGTATTCGTGAGTTACAGATTACTACAGACTGTTCTGTTTTTGAAAGATTCTGTTTTCTATGTGTTGTTTGCTTATTTTGATGAATCTATGAGTAGTATCGGAGGGTATGAACCATAGAGAAGTTGGAATACAGTAGGTTTAACACCAATATAAATAAATAATGATTTCATTACAGTACCTTAAAGTGGTGGTTTATTTTCTTATACTAACGGAGCTCATGAGATTTTCTGTTGAAGTTTTGTGTTGTGAAGTTTTCATGGTTTTGCGTAAAGATTTGATGGATTTTGGAATAAGGAGTGGCAAGAGCCTAATATTGGGGATGCCCAAGGCTCCCCAAGGTAACATTCAAGGACAACCAAGACCCTAAGCTTGTGGATGCCCCAGAAGGCATCCCCTCTTTCGTCTTCGTTCATCGGTAACTTTACTTGGAGCTATATTTTTATTCACCACACGATATGTGTTTTGCTTGGAGAGTCATTTTATTTTCTTTTGTTTTGCTTGCTGTTTGAATAAAGTACCAAGATCTGAAATTCTTAAATGCTAGATAGTCTTCACATATTTGCATAATTATTCGACTACTCATTGATCTTCACTTATATCTTTCGGAGTAGTTTGTCATTTGCTCTAGTGCTTCACTTATATCTTTTAGAGCACGGCGGTGGTTTTATTTTGAAGAAATTAATGAACTCTCATGCTTCACTTATATTATTTTGAGAGTCTTTTATAAAAGCATGGTAATTTGCTTTGGTTATGAATTTAGTCCTAATATGATGGGCATCCAAGAGGGATATAATAAAACTTTCATATAAAGTGCATTGAATACTATGAGAAGTTTGATTCCTTATGATTGTTTTGAGATATGAGGATGGTATAGAGTCATGCTAGTTGAGTAGTTGTGAATTTGAGAGATACTTGTGTTAAAGTTTGTGAGTCCCGTAGCATGCACGTATGGTGAACCGTTATGCAACAAAGTTGGAGCATGAGATATTTTTTGATTGTCTTCCTTATGAGTGGCGGTCGGGGACGAGCGATGGTCTTTTCCTACCAATCTATCCCCCTAGGAGCATGCGTGTAGTGCTTGGTTTTGATTACTTGTAGATTTTTGCAATAAGTATGTGAGTTCTTTATGACTAATGTTGAGTCCATGGATTATACGCACTCTCACCCTTCCACCATTGCTAGCCTCTCTAGTACCGCGCAACTTTCGCCAGTACCATACACCCACCATATACCTTCCTCAAAACAGCCACCATACCTACCTATTATGGCTTTTCCATAGTCATTCCGAGATATATTGCCATGCAACTTTCCACCGTTCCGTTTATTATGACACGCTCCATCATTGTCATATTACTTTGCATGATCATGTAGTTGACATCGTATTTGTGGCAAAGCCACCATTCATAATTCCTTCATACATGTCACTCATGAGTCATTGCACATCCCGGTACACTACCGGAGCCACTCATATAAAGTCATATTTTGTTCTAAGTATCGAGTTGTAATCCTTGAGTGGTAAATAAATAGAAGTGTGATGATCATCATTATTAGAGCATTGCCCCGTGTGAGGAAAAAAGAGAGGCCAAAGAAGCCAATGAAAAAGGAAGGCCAAAGAAGCCAAACAACAAAAAAATAAGAGAAAAAGAGAGAAGGGACAATGCTACTATCCTTTTTCCACACTTGTGCTTCAAAGTAGCACCATGATCTTCATGATAGTCTCTTATTTTGTCACTTTCATATACTAGTGGGAATTTTTGTTATAGAACCTGGCTTGTATATTCCAACAATGGGCTTCCTAAAAATGCCCTAGGTCTTCGTGAGCAAGCAAGTTGGATGCACACCCCCTTAGTTTCTTTTGTTCAGCTTTCATACATTTATAGCTCTAGTGCATCCGTTGCATGGAAATCCCTACTCACTCACATTGATATCTATTGATGGGCATCTCCATAGCCCATTAATACGCCTAGTTGATGTGAGACCATATTCCTCCTTTTTCTCTTCTCCACAACCACCATTCTATTCGACCTATAGTGATATGTCCATGGCTCACGCTCATGTATTGCGTGAAAGTAGAAAAGTTTGAAAATTCTAAAGTATGAAACAATTGCTTGGCTTGTCATTGGGGTTGTGCATGATTTGAATATTTTGTGTGACGAAGATGGAGCATAGCCAAACTATATGATTTTGTAGGGATGAACTTTCTTTGGCCATGTTATTTTGAGAAGACATGATTACTTTGTTAGTATGCTTGAAGTATTATTATTTTATGTCAATATTAAAATTTTGTCTTGAATTTTATGGATCTGAATATTCTTGCCACAATAAAGAAAATTATATTGATAAATATGTTAGGTAGCATTCCACATCAAAAATTCTGTTTATATCATTTACCTACTCGAGGACGAGCAGGAATTAAGCTTGGGGATGCTTAATACGTCTCCAACGTATCTATAAATTTTTATTGTTCCGTGCTATTATATTATCCATCTAGGATGTTTTATATGCATTTATATGCTATTTTATATGATTTTTGGGACTAACCTATTAACCTAGAGCCCAGTGCCAGTTTTTGTTTTTTCCTTGTTTTTGAGTTTTACAGAAAAGGAATACCAAACGGAGTCCAATTGACGTGCCAATTTTTGATGATTTTTATGGACCAAAAGAAGCCCCGGGAGTAAAATAGTTGGGCCAGAAGAGTCCCTAGCCTTCCATGAGGGTGGAGGGCGCGCCCTACCCCCTGGGCGCGTCCCCGTGCCTAGTGGACGACTCGGAGACCCCCCTGACGTGAGACCGACACCAAAAATTCCTATAAATACAGAAACCCCCAGAAAGAAACCCATATCGGGAGTTCCGCCGCCGCAAGCCTCTGTAGCCACCAAAAACCAATCGGGACCCTGTTCCGGCACCCTGCCGGAGGGGGGAATCATCACAGGTGGCAATCTTCATCATCCCGACGCTCTCCATGACGAGGAGGGAGTAGTTCACCCTCGGGGCTGAGGGTATGTACCAGTAGCTATGTGTTTGATCTCTCTCTCTCTCTCGTGTTCTTGATTCGGCACAATCTTGATGTACCGCGAGCTTTGCTATTATAGTTGGATCTTATGATGTTTCTCCCCCTCTACTCTCTTGTAATGGATTGAGTTTTCCCTTTGAAGTTATCTTATCGGATTGAGTCTTTAAGGATTTGAGAACACTTGATGTATGTCTTGCATGTGCTTATCTGTGGTGACAATGGGATATTCACGTGATGTACTTGATGTATGTTTTGGTGATCAACTTGCGGGTTCAGTGACCTTGTGAACTTATGCATAGGGGTTGGCACATGTTTTTGTCTTGACTCTCCGGTAGAATCTTTGGGGCACTCTTTGAAGTACTTTGTGTTGGTTTGAATAGATGAATCTGAGATTGTCTGATGCATATCGTATAATCGTACACACGGATACCTGTGGTGACATTGGAGTATCTTGGTGACATTAGGGTTTTGGTTGATGTGTGTCTTAAGGTGTTATTCTAGTATGAACTCTAGGATAGATCGAACGGAAAGAATAGCTTCGTGTTATTTTACCACAGACTCTTGAATAGATCGATCCAAAAGGATAACTTTGAGGTGGTTTCATACCCTACAATAATCTCTTCGTTTCTTCTCCGCTATTAGTGACTTTCGAGTGACTCTTTGTTGCATGCTGAGAGATTGTTATATGATCTAAGTATGTTATCCTTGTTGAGAGAACTTGCACTAGTGAAAGTATGAACCCTAGGGCTTGTTTCGAAGCATTGCAATACCATTTGTGTTCACTTTTATCATTAATTACCTTGCTGTTTTTATATTTTCAGATTACAAAAACCTATATCTACCATCCATATTGCACTTGTATCACCATCTCTTCGCCGAACTAGTGCACCTATACAATTTACCATTGTATTGGGTGTGTTGGGGACACAAGAGACTCTTTGTTATTTGGTTGTAGGGTTGTTTGAGAGAGACCATCTTCATCCTACGCCTGCCACGGATTGATAAACCTTAGGTCATCCACTTGAGGGAAATTAGCTACTGTCCTACAAACCTCTGCACTTGGAGGCCAACAACGTCTACAAGAAGAAGGTTGTGTAGTAGACATCAAGCACCTCAGAATACCGACTGCGATGGTAATACCAACGCACACGAGTAGCAAGGCTTGAGCGTTTGGGATATTAGATATATCCCAAACAGTTGTGTGAAGAGTTGCGTTTGGGATAGGTGCAGGCATCGCATACAATTTATTCTGGAAAACGTATGCATTCCTACTCCCTATCCCCGACGGTTTCTGGGTCGTGTGGGAAGGACCCCTTATCGCCCACACTCATTGGGCAACGATTTAAAATGTCGTCGCTGAAAGGGCGTAAAAACCGTTTGTATAGCACCTCATTGTACCAGTGAAAACTTTTGGTGTTTCCGTTATTAAATAGATACTTATGTACCTAGAAATGATTTTCAGAAAAAAGAGCAAACTATGAGGCAGTTGTAGTTCAAACTTGACCCACTTCCTACTAAATCGGCGGTAATTTTTATGTTTCACGAGAGGTGGATCGAAGCTTTTGACACGCAACCATTTGGTCAATTGTACATTAAATATGACCTAATATTTAGAAAATTGATTTGCTCCAATTTTGCCACAAATATATGGTAGGTCCTTCACAAAAAAAACTCATTCCGAGCACTTGAAAAATGGAAAATGATTTTTTCTGGAAAAGAAAATGAAAACTTCCTTAGGCAACATTGTTTGCCATTCCAAGATGCACCCTTCTGCACAATATGAGATCATTTGAACAAACTATGCCATGAATGTGGCCATAAGATTGATCATTTCGCTTGAAAGCCATGAATCTTCACGCATGATAGCTCATTTCTGAGAACACTTTTAGAAATAATTACTGTATTACAAGTTTATTATTTTTCCTGGTAACTTGGTCACATATAATGACACAATGAGAAGGTTTTCCATTTTTTTGAATTTTTCATGCCCATCTCAAAATGCGATCAAAACGGAGGGCACGTCCGATCCTAGCTAGTGGTTGAATCTTGGAAAAAATTTGGTGTTTCTCTGATTAAATAGATACTTATGTACCTAGAAATTATTTTTGGAAAAAATAAAGAGAAAACTATGAGGCAGCTGTAGTTCAAACTTGACCCACTTCCTACTGAATCAGCAGAAATTTGTCTTTTCACGAGAGGTGGATCAAAGCTTTTGACACGCATTTGGTCAATTGTACATTAAATATGGCCTAATATTTTAGAAAATTGATTTGGTATAATTTTTCAACAAATATATAGTAGGTCCTTCACAAAAAACTCATTTTGGGCACTCAAAAATTGGAAAATTCAATTTCCATGTAAAGAAAATGAAAATTCCTAGGCAACATTGTTTATCATTCCAAGATGCAAACTTGTGCAAAATGTAATGTCATTTGAACTAACTATGCCATGAATGTTGCCATAACACTGGCCATTCGCCTTGAAAGCCATAGATTTTCGTACATGATAGCTTGTTTCTGAAAACACTTTTTCAAGAAATTTGCCATAGTCCAACTTTGTTATTTTTCCTGGAAACTAGGTCACATATGATGACACAATGCGAAAGTTCTTATTTTTTCATTTTTCTGAATTTCTTATTCATGTTTCAAAATGTGGTGAAAACGACGGGCATGATCGTTCGTAGCAACGGGTTGAATCTTGTAAAAAATTTGGAGTATCTCTGATTAAATAGATACTTATGTACCTAGAAATGATTTTTGGAAAAATATAAAGAGCAAACTATGAGGCAGTTGTAGTTCAAATTTGACCCGCTTCCAACTAAATCGGCGGAAATTTGTCATTTTCACGAGAGGTGGACCAAAAGCTTTTGGCACCCAAAAATTTGGTCAACTACACATTAAATATGATCTAATATTTTAGAAAATTAATTTGGTCCAATTTTGCAACAAATATTTGGTAGGTTCTTAAAAAAACTCATTTTTGGCACTCGGAAAATGGAAAATGAGTTTTCCGTGCGGAGAAAATGAAAAATTTCTTAGGCGACATTGTTTGTCATTCCAAGATGCACCCTTGTGCAAATATTTGGTAGCTTCTTCACAAAAAAATCATTTTGGATACTCAAAAAAATGGAAATAAAATGCTGACATGACTTTGCACATTATTTTTATTTGATTAGGACCAATTTTAGATGGTCATAACGTCGTACACGCGTACTGCATTCTGATTGGGCCATACCATCTCACACGGATCATGCATCAAACACCATTGGATGCTCCCGGATCCAATGGCTGCCCTCACCCCCTGTCACACCTCTCCCCCCAACCCACAGCCCTGCACTCCTCTCTCCCCCAAGCTCCAATCCACAGCCTCGCACCACTTCTCGCCGCCACCACCACCGACGGGCCAGATTCCGCCAGATCCCGCCCGATTTCGGCATTCTCCGATGGCGCCCAACACACCACCATGACCTCCTCCCTATGCTCCTTCCTCCCATCGGGCCAGATACGGCGCGCGCGTCCTCCGGTGGCCAAGCTCAACCCTGCCCAATGGCTAGGGTTGTGGCTAGCATGTCACCGTCGTGGCTTCGGTGACTTAGGTGAGGCTCTCCACTCCTCCACGTGACATCCCTCCCTCTCTTCCTCACCTCTTGTCGTCTCCCTCGCAGATCTGACCCTCGGGCGTCGCATTGACGATGAGGAGCTAGGGACCTGGCTCCCCCGTAGAGCCACATGAGCGATGCGTCCATCCCTGGGAGGCAGCCGGAGTGGGACACCGACAAGATCTGGTGAGGTGAGAGGGACGAGGGGGGTGCATGATCTTGTACTCATGCTAGGCAGAGAGGAGGAAGATAGAGGCGAAGAGCACACTCTCGACGAAGGAGACAAACCCCATCGCTGGACTCTGACTCGCCGCCATCGCCGCTGCTGTCCCTCCGCCTCGAGCTCCCCGCCTGTCACCCCTGATTCGTATCTCGCGATGAGTCCTGCCCTTGTATTGCTCATCTAGGGTTAGGACGACAGCATAACACCATCGTGGATGGGGGTGGAGCCCGATCCTCCACTGGAGCATGGACCGGACGTGCAAAAAGTGGAGCCCTACATGAATCTTTCGTCGATCTGGCTGCTATGGTCAGGATAACCACGAGGTGAGTACGTCTACATGACAACTCGTTGGCTATGCTCACTGCCTATTCTTGAACTCAATTGAGTTAGGAACTCCAGTAGTGATTAGTATACACATGAACCTGATAAAACGGTCCTTGATATGATGGAATTACTAGCATTTGTCTGGGTTTACACTGTTGTGCCTAAATTACTATAAGTTGCTTGTAGCTAGCTTTGGGGCCTTCCCCAAGAACACAACAAAATAGAACACAAGTGCTCCAAAAAGGATCAATTATGAGTTCCTCAGTGCTCAAGCAAATCAAATGAAGCAGCAATGTGAGTGAGTGCTTTCGGCTTTGGTTCCTGCTTCCTCTAGCTTGCTACTAGTTGTTGCCTCTTTTTGATTTATTTCTTTCAGTTTTAGTTTCAGGTTTAGTTGGAGCTTCACCCTAAAAAATCCATCGGCCGCACCTAGCAGGACAAGATTGGTGTCTTCTTCTTAGTGCTAATAATCAAGGTACATACAGTTGGAATTTGTTATTAGCTTTTTTGTATGGTCATTTTGACTCATCTATGTACGCATTAGTTTAAGCAGTGATGCCTTTCAATGTTGATGTTCATTAACACACGATTATTTGGGTTGGCTTTTGACCATGACTATTACAGTTCCAGTTCAGTTCAGTAGGGAAGAAATCTAACTATTCCTCAATCACATTCTACTGCTACTGTTTGTAGATAGCTTTCTAAAAGTCCAACAATCGGCTTTATGTCCTGCTTGCGTCGAAAATGAAATAAAGTAGCTGCTTTCAGCAATAAGCATGATTGTGAAGGGGGCACCACACCGTACATCACATTATTAGTTTACATATTAGTCGAGCATCCAAGTGGCACAATCATGCGTTAGATCTTTTGCTCGAATTGAGATAAATATTGTGGACAAATGTCAAGTACATATTTGTTACTTTATATTCTCGTCCTGTTTGTACATGCTTTCTGGCAAATGTTATGTTAGCTAATTTGAAGATAGCAGTGAGTGCTAGTTCTTAATATTTCTTTTCAAAACTTGAAGGGACAAAATTATAACACCTTCCTTTTATCCCTCGCAACTCCTTCATAATTTTAATTTTTTGTCCCCATGTTGTTGTTTGTATTTGAACAATGCTTGTTTTTGAGCTCCTGTCGCTTTAAGCTATTGTAGACCTATAATTATATCTCAAGCATCTGGGCTTATATTACTTTCCTGGAACAATCGATTGCCAATTCTGGTTTCCATGATGCAATCTCGGTTCAGTGCTACTCCTTGATGCAAGTGCACATTAATGTTGTTGAGGATGATGTCTCGTCTACGGTAGTAAGTGACTAGATTCAACAGGTCAGTTATGTAATATCATAGATATTACTTTTGTTAAAGCATCTCATGGGAAATATCATGGTTGCATATTTTTGCCATATCAATTTGTGTGCAATACCCTAGACATTGTATCCTGATTCTGAGATGCTAATGAGGGCAGGTGGTTCTTTATTCTATCAATGACTCAAACATGTTGCTTTACCTACATATCTGAGGATATTAAACCACTAACATATTATTGAATTATTTTTCTGTGATCAGTTGTATCTACAACCATTCTGGTATTGTTAGTTATGGGTTATTTGATTCTGTTCATATATATAATCAGTTGCTGTTGTGCATAAAATTCCAGGATCTTTGCGTTTAAGTTCTGGTTGTAGTGTGATCTCACGTTGTACATGCCCCTATGTTTAGTAAGATTAAATTGCTACTATTAATGATGAATGGTTGAGTCTTTAAATTTGAAGCAGCACCTACTTTCTGGTGTTGTGGTGTTTAAAACTGATAATTATGATGCATTGGTCCACATGGCCTTGTTTTTAATGCATATATATATATATATATATATATATATATATGTAGGACATCACTATTCTAATCCCAGGATTAGAATAGTTATTTGGATCACAGTAGCCCCTATATAGGGCCCGATGGACCCCTCCAGAACTTCCCTGAACTGCCCGGCCCAACCAGACAGAATCCCACCCGACCCCGAGCCGCCCCAACAGGATCCACCTGATCCCCCGATCCTGAGCCGACCCACCCCCCTCCTGGCCGCTCCTCCCCTCGATCCTCGACCTCCTCCCCTCCTCGCCGCCGATCTTCACCGGATCCGCCGCCTCCCCCCGTCTACAGCTCCTGGCCGGCCAGATCCGCCGTCTTCCCTCCTTCCCCAGCTCCTGGCCGGCCGGGTCCGCCACCTCCCCTCCGTCTCCAGTTCCTGGCCGGCCACCGGCGCGGGCGAGCGAGCGATGGTGGACGCCGACGCGAGGGAGCCCGCGTCGCCTGGACACAACGAAGCCGCCATGGACATCAGGAAGCCGCATCCTCGTCCCATCGCCACCGCCCGAAGCCTTGGCAGACCAGATGACGGCCCCGACGCAAGCTACGGCGAGTGGCGCGACCAATGGAGCAACTCCTCCGCGGAGGCGGCATCTTCTGCGCCCTCAAATTCAGCGGCAACAATACATGAACTACTCCCAATTTATCCTTCTTCTTCAATCTTGCCTTCTCTGACCTTCTTGCTTCGTGCAGATGAACTTCGCGCCCCCTGCAAGACATGGATTGCCATGGAATTCCTCTCCTACCTCCACGACAAATTGTTCTCAAGGTGGCCTATCAGCTGCTGGAAAAAGGTTGGCTGAACTTCTAGCCAGGGTATGGTTGAACTTCTTCCTTCCTTTGGTTTGTTATTTGCTTACAGCTATGTGAAGTTCAGGTGGTGTGTGAGCATCAGTCCAGGCTACAAAAGCTTTTTTAAAATCTGCCTGCTTACAGCCATGTGAAGTTCTGGTAGTGTGTGAGCCTCAGTCCAGGCTACAAAACAGCATTGTAAAATCTGCCTGCTTACAGCCATGTGAAGTTCAGGTAGTGTGTGAGCATCAGTCCAGGCTACAAAAGCTTTTTTAAAATCTGCCTGCATTCACATGTGGAAAAGCCATGTGAAGTTCAACTAGTAAGTGTGCTAGAGTTACAGGTTGGTATGTATCTAGCTCTGTGCAAAAAATAAATAAAAGGAAAATAGAACATGCATGTGATATCACATGAAGGTCGGGTTGGTATGCACTAGCAGTCCAACCATTCAAACTCATGAAGGTTCAGGTTTTTTAACTATAGACAGTATTTCCCCTTTGCAAAACAAGAAGTTCAGGTTGTGGAGAGTGCTCAGTTCAGGTACATGTAAGTAATCAAATATTGTAGAATTAAACAGGATGTGACGTTCATTCTGTGAAGGGTGCTCAGTTCAGGTACAAAAGTATTGGCAGATGCTCAGCTCAGTGCATAGTGTGATGGCTCTCCTAGGGGGAAAATATGTACATGAACACCACTTTTATATGAGAAGTTCAGGCTATGAATAATGCTAAGTTCAGTTACAAAGGTATAGGCAGATCTAACTTGTGTGCTAATAGACATTTTTTCTTTTATGTTAGCAAGACGAGAGATGCATGAAGAAGCTTAGAAGTTCCCAGCAGCAAGTATACAATCCAAAGCCTGTACGCGTTGCACCACCCCCTCAATGGGTCACACCTCAAACGCACCAATAGCATTACCAACCTGCTCCAGACCAAAAATGGATGACACCCGAAACACACGGAGACTTCCAAGATGCTGGATCACAGCCCTATCCGCACAACCTTGCGCCTCCACCTAATTGGGTGATGCCGGAAATCCCCCGCGGATTCTGTGTATCCACCGTCAGACTCCCAAGCACGCCGATGGAGGAGGGAGTTAGCTCAAGTCATGCGTGTAACTCTGGAAGTTATCCTCGTGTGCCTCATCAATGCCAAAGCGAAGCAACTAAACTGGATCCCAGGACAAATCCAACAGCAACACACACACGGAGGAGAGTGCTCTGCACACTACCACCGTTGGATCCTGCTGTTGCTGCTACAAGTCAGAATTGTACGGGGCATAAGGTAGATGGATTGCTTCACAAAACAAAAGAGCAAACCAAGACCAGGATCGCAATACCTCCACAACCACCTCAAGCAAAAAAGGACACAAACAAGAGAGAGGCCATCTTCATCCCTCCTTCCTCCTCGTGATCCAGTGCTGCATCCTGCTATGATTACTCCGCCGTGCCCCATCCCAGAGGGACAGCAGCCGACACCGGCGGAGTTGCGATCATACACGCACGTAAGTGAAACAAAAAATATTTATATACGCATCTTGTATTATCTGCAAATTTTCCGCTCCCTCCAGGATAACAGGTTCATAAACTGCATTTTAACGTGTTGTTTTGATTATTTTTTTTCTTTTCTGCAGATGCCGGATCTACCAGATTATCTAATACCAATACTAAAGATGCGATTCAAATATGTAGAGAAAGCAAGGGAATTTTATAACAGATACGCCAGACACGCTGGTTTTGGAATCAGGAGGACGGGGGGAAATGACAACCACAAGTATTTTGTTTGCGCCTTCCAAGGGATACACACATCTTCTGTTTCAGAGGCCAACAGGAAGCGAAACAAAACATCGCAGAGGACGGGCTGCAATGCAAGAATGAGGGTGAAGGTGCAGGAGGATGACACATGTGTGGCAGTGGACATTGAGTACAATCATAATCACAAACTCATGCAAACTGATGACATGCTCGTATTTTTGCACTCACACAAGAATTATGACCCCACTATTTTGGAGTACATAAAGGTCCTGCAGTACCATGATGTCAAGCACACAACAATCATGTCCATGCTATCTGAAAATGAAGATGGAAGCTACGTCCTAAGCATGACCGGACGAGACCTACTAAACCAGTAAGGATTCAAACACCCACATACTGCAATGTAAAATAGCATCCTAGCTCACAACCCTTTGCTAGCAAAAATAACAAATGCATGTTTGCATGTGATTTGCAGGAAAGCCATGAATGCAAGGAAAGATGATTTGGGTGATGTATTGAAACTTGTTTCATTCTTCAAAGACATGAAGGCGATAAATGATGAGTTTTTCTATGACATCCAAGTGGACAAGGACAAGTCAATTAAAAAAAACATTTTCTGGTCCAATGCAAACTGCCGAGGAGCCTATCAAGACTTTGGCGATTGCATAACATTCGACACAACTTACAAGACCAACAGATTTCATATGCCTCTGGGAGTGTTTGTTGGAACAAACCATCACTTGCAGTCAATGATATTTGTTGTTGCCCTGATAAGAGACGAAGATGCAAAGTCATTCAAGTGGTTGTTCGATACATTTGTACGGTGCATGAACAACAAGCACCCAACTTGCATTCTAACAGGTGAGTTCAAAAAAAACCTCTTCAAGTTTCATCATCTTTTCAGTCTATGGGTCTGTGTTGGGTACATTGGTTTTGTCTGAAAATAATGTAAAGAATGCAATTCAACCACTGTTAGGACAGAAGTCCAACTAGCAGTACAAGATAGCAAAATTATCTGTCACATGTTTAGAAAAAAATTAGTTATGAATGTGAAGTTCAAATACATGAATCATAGAAGTTCAAGGACAAAGCTGTAAGATAAATATATGTAGCATGTTCAGAAAAATATAGTTATTTATGTGAAGTTCAAGCACTGCTACCACAGAAGTTCAACAACAATGCTTTAAGAAAAAAATTGAGTGTGACACTACTAGTTTGTCCTACTACTAACTCTGAAGTTCAAGCACTGGTACCACAGAAGTTCAACAACAATGCTTTAAGAAAATTTTTGAGTGTGACACTACTAGTTTGTCCTACTACTAACTGTGAAGTTCAAGCACTGGTACCACAGAAGTTCAGCAACACTGCTTTAAAGAAAAAATACATGTGACATTCTTAGATACCATACTGCTAGATGTGATGTTCAAGTACTTGTACAACATAAGTTCACCATCAGTAAAAAAAGAATCAAGTTTCATTTTTTTAATTCATGCAGACCAATGCCCATCAATGGCGAAAGCTATACCACAATCATTTCCAAACACCGTCCACAAGCTATGCCTTTGGCACATCATGAAGAAGTACAGAGAATACCTCGCGTTGCTGTACAAAAAGTATAAAACATTCAAAGAGGAGTTCACAGCTATATTAAACTGGTCGTTGATGCCAACGGAGTTTGAAGATGCCTCGGCTGAACTCGTGCACAAGTACAACCTGGAGAACGACCAGATGATGATGCAGCTCTGGAGTGATAGGAAGATGTGGATTTCAGCATATTACAAGAACATTTTCTGTGCTAGAATGACTTCCACACAACGAAGTGAGAGCATGAACCACGTGCTAAAGAAAGGGTTTGTCAAGGGGTCCCAGAACCTACACAAGTTTGCTGGGCGGGTCAATGCTTGCATACAAACTCGGATGCAGAAGGAGAACGAGCAAACAATGACCAGCATGGTATGATGACAAGTACAAAACACCCCTATCATGTTCTGTTTACCTTCAACATGTGCACTTTGAATTTTAAAAAATGAAACCCATGACTCTGCTTCGACTAATATCTCACTTTTTGACATGTGCAGAACAATCCTGTGACAAAAACAACTTACGGCTATGAGGAAGACATGTATATCAAGTACATGAGAGCCGTGTACACCGAGATGAGGAATAGGATGAGAAAAGCCACGCTATTTCGCGCAAAGCGTACAGCAGAGCCCACTAAATACCTTGTGTACTACCACAACAAGCCTGGCCATGATGATGAAGAAAGATTTTCCTGGTCAAAGCATGAATTCCAGGTTGTAGCTGACCCAGAGAATGAAATATACGTGTGTGAATGCAAGCTCTGGACACACACAGGTGAGCGAAAAAACAAACTCATTAAATAGCTAGACTAGTAGTATCATATCAAAATTTATGAAACTCATTGTTGGCTCACAAACTATGTATTCTGCATTCATCACAAAATGCAGGCCTGTTCTGCCTTCACATCATGAACATACTGGACTACCTCAAGCCTGACAAATTTCCAAACAAGTATATCCTCAAACGGTACACAAAGACTGCAAAATCACAACCAACCTTTGATACAAGGGACTACAACACAACCACATCGGATGGCAGCTCAAGGCTATCGAAGCAAGACATCTTGCTGCAGCTGAATTTGATGGTTAACAAGAAATCGATGAGATGTAACCAGCAATATGACAGAGCCTACTATGTTCTCAAGAGGCTCGTGGAAGAGCTTGATGCAATACATTCAGCAAATCAAGCAGGTGCTGACGAAAGGATGGCTGAAGAGGACGCTAAAATTGAAGATGACCTTCATTATTATGCAGCTGAAATGCTCAACACCGCCGCTGAAGCCAACCAATGCAAGCAGGGTGATGGCCAATCAATGGAGCAGCGACAGCAAGAGACGATGAAACTGCGGCTATATTCTGAAACAAAGGGTAGGAAGAAAATTACTGCATCAAAGAAAAGTGACAAGAGAGCTCAAATAAAGGCACCACCTGTAGGAAGAGTCGTCATGCTCGATGAGAACGGAGTGCCACTTGGACACATGAAATGTTGTGTGTGCAACCAGGTTGCGGGACACAACAAGCTGACCTGTCCAACACTCTTGGAAAGAAACAATGCTGAGGAGGTGAAGCAACTCAAATCTCAAAAACAGCAGCCCAAAGTTATGGAACAAAAGAAGGGAGCACACCCAAAGAAAGCAAGCAGCGGACTTTGTAGCATATGCAAGGAGTATGCACCACATAATGCAAGAACATGCCCGAAGTGCGCAGATGTTGAAAAGACAAGCAAAAATACAGAGAAGAAACATAAAGCAAAACCGAGAGCCATCAACAAGAAAGTGGTGGAAGATGAAGAGGAAGACGAAGATGAAGACACCGTTGAAAAGAGGAAGAGGACGACGAAGAGGAAGAGGAAGACGACGATGAAGAGGAAGAGGACGATGAAGAGGAATAGGTACATGTCAAGCAAAAACCTCTACCACCAAAGCCTAGGAGGAGCGCAAGGCTGATGAACAGTTAGAATAGGTCAATTAACACAATGCAAACTTATGTCATGTCAATGTGCAGAATATTATGTCATCCCCTGGTAATATACACTGTGAAGTTCAAGTAATATTACTGCAGAAGTCCTGGTATGTTATGAGAGGAAGTGATGTGCTGGTGATGTATTGCATGAAAGAGCAAGCAGTAATAAATTGAAAAATATACATTGTGAAGTTCAAGTAATATTACTGCAGAAGTCCAGGTATGTTATGAGAGGAAGTGATGTGCTGGTGATGTATTGCATGAAAGAGCAAGCAGTAATAAATTGAAAAATATACACTGTGAAGTTCAAGTAATATTACTGCAGAAGTCCTGGTATGTTATAAGAGGAAGTGATGTGCTGGTGATGTATTGCATGAAAGTGCAAGCAAGAACAAAAATGAAAAACATACACTGTGAAGTTCAAGTAAGATTAAAGTGGAAGTTCTGGTATATTATGGCAGGAGGTGCTCGTGTTGTATTCCATAAAAGAGCAACCAGCAAATAATCATACAGTTTTGAAGTTCAGGTCAACTTACAAAAGAAGTTCTGGTATATAAAATCGATGTAGGAAAAAATATTCTTAAAAAATAAAGTTTCACCGCATAAACTAAGGTTAGAAAGCCTAAGACAACGCGTTCAAATGTGAAGTTCTTCTTGGATACGTGCAGAAGTTCATGTACAATGCCGACAAAAGATAAAGAAACGTCAACAATATTTCTGCACAAAGTTACAGCTGAAATACATTCGCACTTGAAAAAACACAAAAAACAAATATAGATTCTATGCAAAAGCATACATATTGGTTGGGTTGAAAATTACCAATACATTACACAACACAGAATATCCTCTCCATCTGAAACCAGCAGCCCAGCCACATCTCAAAGCAGAAGTTCAAGTCTACGATCATATGTTGGGGCCCAAAAATAAACAACACAAAAAAATCAAGCAGTTCAACCATAATCGAGGGAGAAGTTCAGGTACATCTGTTGGGGCAAAAACATTCAACACATGGATACTGAAAACGACGCAGTACATTGAAATTCACAAAGCCAAATAATTCTTCACACCAAATACATTTGTCCACAATATCATAAGTAATAGTGCTGCACCTATAGATACACAAATCACCAAAACATTCTTACAACCAAATCTTTACGGAATTGTTCCAATCATTATCAAACCTAAAAATCTGTACGAAATCAAATCTACAATGAAACTAATGCTTCGAATTCACGGGCCAAAGGACTGGATCTCTTTAGGGAGCTCTGAACGCATGACTTCATTCTTCTCGCTAAAAATCAGAGTGTGCATGAACTCAGCCTTCCAGTCATCTGCAGCAGCCTGCAAACAAAGAAAATCAAACGATGGTTTAGTAACGGATATCTAAAACCATAGCTGGAGCGTCTCAGCAAAAACACACAAGAAAAATTAAAGGATGATGAGACAAGAACAAAGACAGAACATACTTCCACATCACCAAAATCTTCAACAATCTCATCGCCATCATATGAACAGCAGAACTTCACGGCAAAGAAACCACAATCATTATTCTTCTGCTTTGGAACATCGATAAAGGTCAGCCTCTTTGCAATAGTCACCCAGTTAGGCTGCTTGCTCGCTTTATACACAGCCTTGCCGTACACCTCCTCGAGCAACCTAACAAATATCTTGATCTGCCAGAAATAACAAAATTAGATGAAGTCAAAAACATGTTAACCAAAATAGTTAAGTTCAGGTACATAAAAAGCGACACTTGCATAAGATCCACCTAAACAAATAGTAGAAGTTCAACTTCCAAATGATAGTCAGTTCAAGCATTATTACCAAAACAGAGACATCAACATGTTTTGTCAACAAAAGGCATAATAAACTTCGTGTAAAACAAGAGAATGTGAAAGGAGGTTCAGGCTAAGAAACGCTCACGATATTTTGACAGTCCCCGTGGAAACTCGTTCGCGACGTTTCCATATTAGCGTAAGGAAGTTAATCAAGGATTTCAATGCTCCCACGATATCTATTCACCACATACACACTGTAGTGCGCCATTCTGCCAATTGTCTTGAATAGAATCAAGAAAACCTGCCAAGAATGAAAGGACCGGTGAACACAAACTATAAAAGCATATGTATTGAAGAACCGGCATGAACAAAAACTTCTTGACAAACTCAGCAAAAGGATGCACATGAAATTAAAAAAAGCAAGAGTTATGAAAACCTAACCAGCTTTGCGTTAAGAAGGTCTTCTTCCTTGCGAACAAACATTGGGAGGAGACCAGCAGATTTTTTGCATCAAACTTTGGAACTGTTGCAACGTAGAAATCATACTCCAGGCAGTACTGTGCATTCACAAAAACACAATTAAAACACCTCCCAAATGCCACTACAATAAAACTAAGGCAAAAAAAGGAGATAGGGGTGCAAAGAACTAAAAACTGTATGAAGTAGGGACTAAGTACAACCCTTTCAGCACTAGTGAATATCTCAGAGGTCTCCGGCTTATCCTTCCACAAATTTATGAGATAATCCATTATGTCTCCTTCCATCTGCTGCCCTTCACCGAAAAGCATATAAAGGACATGTCCTGTGAGGTCAATCACATTCGCAGGGATGGTAAACATGCAGTAGCTTGTCCTGCAGAATACAAAAGGATGGTAAAAATATATTAGAAGTTCAGATACAACAACAAAACAGAAGTTCAGATACTATAACTCAAAAGGCAAGAGGAGACATAAAACAGAAGTTCAGATACTACAACAACGGCAGTTCAGAAAATAAAACAACAGAAGTTCAGACACTATAACTCCAAGGCAAGGGAGAAATGAACAGAAGCCCACATACTACAACAACAGAAGTTTCAGACACAGAGTAGCATCTCTGGCAGCAACAAAGTTAAAGAAGAAGAAAACTCACTCAGAATACTTCTCCAGACCGTCTTTACTCAGCACATACTGTTTCAACTTCTGGGCCTCGGATAGATGAGGGTAACTATATTTTTTCAGGGGAGCGACATGAGAACGCCACTTCAAAGGCAATCTTGATGCTCTCTTGGAGGAAGTTATGTTGCCAGACTCAACTTCCGGTTTCCTCCTGGTGATGACAGCATTCTTCCCACCTCTACCAGCAACAGTACCAGCAGCACATTTAACATTCTTCGGGTAAGCAATCTTCTCAAAATCAGCATCGGACGAAATCACTTCTGCTTCGGCTGCTTCGACTGCATCAGCCTTCCTGGAGCAAGGGGTTTTTGGAGTACCACGAATACCACCAGCCTGCTTCCCCAACTTGGAAGGAATAAGGGTCCGAGGTCTATCATCTTCTATCGGAGCTGTACTCATCGATTCCTCCCTAGGCTGGTATTCCTATGACCCGAGGAATGAGTATTGGTAATCGGTCAAGTCCAACGGATCCACTGTCAAAGAAAAAAGGAAGAGAAAACATCACCATTAAATACAACTGAAGTTCAGGAACAACACAATGTGCAATCCAACTAATAAAGATGACATGGTTACTACTCAAGCTGACCTAAAAAAATTAGTTGCAGTAAAAAACTAAATGAAGTTCAGGCACAACCAAAGGCACAGTTCAAGATAAACCGATGAACTGGAAATCATTCAACTACAGCTAACAAAACCATAGAAAGGCATCATCTCTGAAGTTCAATTAGAAAGAAAATGCTCATGTCCAAGTAAGCAATGGAAGGACAGAAATTACTGAAACAAAACACACAAGCAAAATTTAAAAGATAGAAATGAAGTTCATGTACAAAGAAAATGCTCCTCTCCTTCCGAAACCAGCAGCCCAGCCAGATCTCAAGCATGAGTCCAAGTTCAGAGAAAAATATGAAGTTTAGGTAGAATAAAAGATGCAGTGCAGGTAAGCAGTCCAAGTTCCAAATACTTACATGTGTAGTAGCCAAACAGAGCTTGGAAGTCTGTCTCAAAGATGTTAGAAGAAGCGATTGAGTACAGCCACGTCTTCCGGATATCCGCGATATTCTCATGGGAATAATTTGCAAGAACCCCGTCATGATACGAATTAACATTCGTAAGCATGAAGAATCCGCAGTCGATACTGCCATCAAGCGCAGTAAAAGAATAGTGTTAGAATAGAAAAAGAAAGCCAACTAATAAACACGTCGCAGCTTAAGTACAACTATAGTTAAACAGATGTGATAAAGAGAAAAAGTGGAACTCATACTTGTTTTGCTGCTGGGGCACATCAATCCAATCCAAAGCGAAATGTTCGATGGTAAGAGGACTGAAGGGTGTCTCCGTGTCGTTGCTGGCATCCTTCCAAAGCTTCTTGATGTTGTCGGTCATCCGCCGAAACAGGCATACCGCACATTCATCTTCTGGTCCATAATAGGAGTCGAGAAGCTGGAACCTTGAATTCTTCATGTCAAGAAATATTGAAACCCAATGACCAACACCACCCATGGAAGCAGGAATCTCAGGCGGGTCAAAAGTGGGGAAAACAACCTGAAGCATCATAAACACACGAATCATTAAAAACTGAGATTAATATCAAACGGTACAAAGAAAAATAAAACAAATATTAACACAGTGGATCGCACTGCAAAACTAATACAGAGGCAAAGAACAAGATATTGCATACCGAATCATGTGCATCCATGCTATCTGGACCACTCGCCATGAAGTACTTCCTCACACGGGAATCAAA
The DNA here is from genome assembly GCF_018294505.1 of Triticum aestivum. Lineage (NCBI taxonomy): Eukaryota > Viridiplantae > Streptophyta > Magnoliopsida > Poales > Poaceae > Triticum > Triticum aestivum. Next base: position 137,138,690 of record NC_057805.1, read on the forward strand.
TTGACCTCTGAAAATCTTGTCCTAAAATAATGCAGAGAACATCAACATATGAAAAAATAGAAAAATGAGACAAATAAGTTTTAACTAAAATGGTAAGGAACAAAACAGAAAAGAAATCACTACATGGTTGACTTACACAAACCCAATACGGCAGGATGAGTTTATCTGATCCCTGGTACTTCGCACGTAGACAGTAGAGTGCGCACTCAGCCACATTAGATTGAAGCATTCCACGAGGACCAAAAGATATTGCAACATCTTCAACAGAAGCTTCACACTCCTTGTTTTGGAACATAATCGTTGATCTAAAACAAGCGAATAGAAAGTAAAACAAGTTCAGCAGTAGGAACTCAGGAAGTTCATAACACATGTTAGCACAGAAGTTTAGCTATATCACAACATGCAGTACAGTACAAAAGAGGCCAGAAGTTCAGCTCCAGAGTAGTAAAATAAGAAGTTCAGGTACATATAGTAGAGAAGTTCAGGTATGAAACCACAGGAAATTCACAGGGGGTTTATGGATGATGTAAATATTGACCAGCTGCACTCACCTCTTGGAACGATTATTCTTAAGCCTAGTTACACTGTAATAAAAGTCATCAACCTTCTTTCGGACGACAGCAAGGTCGCTATCTGCTCACCAAAAAGAAATAGCAATTAAGAGCAACACTCAAGCACATAGATTCACGACAGTTTCAATTAAGACCAACACTCAAGCACAAACATTCAAAACATAAGCACATCTCAGCTGCTACATCAGAAAAGATAAAACCACAGCGTCATAGACATCACAACCCATGCATTACAAACCTTCACCCACATAGAAAACAGATTCACTTAACATTCTTTACAACCCACATGACAAACAACAAAACCAGAAGTTCAACTTAGACCACACAAGCAGTTCACAAGGGATATCATGGACTAAACCAAACAACAAAAAGGGAAGGGGATGGGGAAAGAAGAGAGAAGCATGCTCCTCTCTTCATGGATCCTTGCCTAGACTAGTGGCAGCACTGGAATGATCAACCTCCTCTCCATAGCTATCGCTTTCGGTCTCTTCATCGTCGTCTCCAGTAGACGTTGCAGCGTCGTCGGGAAGGACACCAGCAGCAGCTGGAGCAACTGGAGAATCCGAAACAAGAAAAACTTTTGGTTGTGCCTGTACAACATCAACATCAACTGATGGCTCTGCTGCAGGAGACTTCTCCGGGCTTGCAGCAGCACTACCACCAGTTTCAACAGCAGACTCAACATGATCTTTCTCCAAAATGATGTCTCCAGTTGTCTTGCCCTGCTGAGCATCAGAAACCTCAGCGCCAATGGATGACTGAGGTTCAGTCAGGTCCACCCCGTAGGAGCAGCCGGTGCCTGAGACAGACTTGTCTGCAACCTTCTCTGGAGGAACACTAACATCATCATTCTGCTGCTGCAAAAAGAAACAGAAAGTCATTACAAAGGGCTGACTGAACCTCATGCATAGGGGCAGCAAGTCCGTCTCAAGGGAAACAAGACAAATGGACAAGAAAAATGGTACCTTATTTTCACTGCCATGAACCTCATCAACTATTACGCCACTAGCGGGAGCAGGTTCATGCACAGGGGCAGCCTCATGCACAGGAGCAGCTTCTTGCGGAGGTAAAACATCCTCCTCAACCCTAGCATCATCATCAATAGCATACAAAAAAATCATGTAGAAAACAAATACCTAATCAGCAGAAGTTCGGATTGCATAATCAGAGAAGTTCAGCTATCACAACTGACACATAATGGAAGTCCAAATACAGTAAACATAGCAGGTCAGATATCAAACTACTCTAAGATACAAAAGGGAACAAAAAGGGCCAGTCATGGAAGTTCAGGTGCTGTAGCAGTTGAAGTTCAGGTTCTATAAACAGAGAAGGTCACCTATGAACACTAGTGCTAAAAAGAAACAATTTACGACACATGAAATCAATAACGGTCGCCTATGACTACAAACAGTAATAACTGAAAGCTAACATTGAACATTAGTGCAAAGAAATATCAAAAGCCAACATAAACAAACCTCTTTGGTATGCTCCACGTGGCCTCCTTCTAGACCCGAACGAACAGAATCCTGCCTCTGAATCTGTCTCACAACGACACTTGCCTCATCTTCAAAAGGCTTGCAACGAGCATCCTGCATTTCCTTGAACATCCCAACGCCAGTCCGGAGGTGGGAAGTGCTCTGACGAAGCTCTTCAAGAAATCTAGCTTCAATAGATAAGACCTCCTTCGAAGACTCAGCATCAAATCCGTGTTCGGGAGGAAGAATCCCATCAACGCAACTAAGACGCTCAGCAGTTGAAGGAACACGAGCCAACTCCACACAAACAGTTTCAAGAAGACTGTCAATCCTAACCAGGGAAACATTGGCAACGTCAAATAAATTCTCAAAAGAAACGCCACCTGCAGCAATCACACGGGCAAAAGAACCTCCTGGATCTACAGGGGGGCACCGGTATGAACATCCCGGGAGAATTCAAATCTTGGGGAAGTTCCACTCCCTAGGCCGGCAGAACGAGGCATAGTTAGAACAGGACGTTCAATAACCCTAAAGAACACAACCTCAGCTTGTGTCTTCCACTACATACAAAAACGAAAGTCAACGCGTCAGAAAACAAATGAAGGAACATGGCAACAAAAAATATACAAGACAATACCAGAAGTTCAAGTTAAACAACACAGGAAAGAATAATGCATAGAAACACTCACAGGCAGTCTCCCAAACACCCAGTTGGCTGGGTCATCATCACCCTTCGTGACCAAGTCAGCCGCAGCAAGCTCAAGAAGCTTGGCCTGATCCATGAAATTGATGCGAGGGGTCCTCAAGTCAATATTAGGCGTCTTGCCAATGATAAGGCAGTCCAGATACATAAGAAGCGGCACGATGGCACAGCCTGTGACAGCTTTTCCTCTGCTAGTACCTTGCTGATACCTAACAACAGCACTCTGAATATCGTCAACAACCAACTGGCAGTAGTCCATGTCTGCCATATCCTCAGACACAAGGTTCTCGGCCATTGCTGCCTCCCTGGACACTCGTGTAGACGTTCCAGGGATAACCACCTTCATGAAAACAATAAGGTAAAACACCTGCAGAGCAAGATAATCCTTCGTCTCATCCTTCACAAGTTCAGTGAGGATATTCCGCAAATCCTTTGTCTTGATGTCGTCACTCCTAGCATACCCAAGCTTGCCCTTCAACCTCATAACAGCATCATCGAAACCATCATTCGAGGGCCTAGGGGGGGGGGTACGATTACCTTGAGGGAACCCAAAGAGATGGTGAATAGCATCACTTGTAATACATATAACCTTGCTCGCCTCACCCATGTCCAAAATCATGGTTGAAGGGTCAATCATCGTGTAGATGTTGCCCATCAAAGGACGAGAAATGTTGGAATCAACCTTCAAGTCAAACACACAACCAAAACTAGCCTTGATAACCCTCGTCTTGTGCCTAGGTTGTAGCATTTTTGCACACGTCTTGACCTCTCCTAGTGAGCAGCGAACCGTCTTCTTAAAATGTTTCACCTCACCTCCTCCTTGGCCACCTTCTTCGGGCGCTTTGCCTCCTCTCCTCCTCTCAGGCCGCTCCACAAGTTGATACTGAAAAAAATACATTGACAAGGAAAAAGGCAGAACAATGAGACACACAAGCTTCACCAAAATTCCACTAATGCCTACATACGCACTACATCTCAGAATCCAACTATGTCTACAAAGGCAGTACAACCATGTATGACCAGAAGTAAAGATGCTTTCAAATTGTTGGAAATTTACAAAGCAGAAGTTCAACCATGTATACCAAGGCAGTAATAAAACATGTATCTCAGAAGTCCAACTATGTCTACATAGGCAGTACAACCATGTATTACCACAAGTTAACATGCTTTAAAAAATGTTGGATATTTAAAAAGCAGAAGTTCAACCATGTACACTAAGGCAGTAATCAAACATGTATACCAACAAGTTAAGCTAATTTCTTCATGTATATACCCAGAAGTGCAACTATGTACACAAAGGCAGTAATACCATAAAAGCAAAGCACATCGGCTAATTTATTCGTCTATATGGAGCAGAAGGTCAGCTATGTACGCCAAGGCAGTGCTAAAAACACAAAAACTACAACAATAGCGACAAATGCTCTAAAAAACAATAAACATGAGATATTCATACCTGATTAGCGGCAGCATCATCATCGTCATCGTCCTCATCATCAGCATTGAAATCAGCATCATCCTTGTCCTCTGGATTAACACGAGAACGCTTCTTCACACCCTTATTGACCTTTGCAGGTGGAACCTTGCGCTTCACGCCGCATTTCTTCCCCTTACCAGATGCACCAGCACCAAGCGAAGAAGGTGTAGGCGCGGCAGTGGCAAGCACACGAGGACTACGGCATGGCGTACCACCAAGGCCTAGCCCTTCATCTTCAACAACTTCTACAGGCCTTGAAACACGTGGGCTCCTCCGAGGAGTAACTTCACCAACTACTAGCTTCCTCGCAACGTCTTCTTGATTTTCTTCTTAACAGGGACAACCGTGCCATCACTGCCACACGGCACGTCTTACTCAACAGTGAGCTCAGCCACATGAACAGATCCAGGAAGATCAGAACCTTTCTCAAGGCGGCCCGCCCTCTTCTTGTCAAATTCTTCTTCCTTCATCCTCTTACGTTGGTCCTCCAGGAGAAGCTGAAGAGGCACATCCTCGGGTTGCGTGACAGGTTCAGTGCCATCAACAGACTGCGACTGCGTCTCTAACATCTAAAGAGAGCACAAAGGATCTGGAACGGAATCACAACCTTTGACTGACGGAGCCCCCTCCTCAGCAGCAGCAGGGGTTTCTGATAAACCCAACTCAGATAAAACATCATTGATGGTGTTCACAGCTTCCTCCTCTGTGGACACATCTGCAAAGAACACAAAAAATCGAAGCAAAAAATTAAAAAAAGTCAGGAACAAAAACAAAAACAACCGACATGAACAAGCTAAAAAACATGGCTCAAGACTTTAAAATGAAAAGAAAAGGGGTTTCGCATACTAGGTGAAGCAAGAGCTGCAGAAGTAAGATCCTCGAGGCTTGAAATATTCTCAAGGCTCAAACCAACCTCGGCAGTCACAGTCAAAGGGATAATGGGTGATTTAGCCGCATCAGATATTGGAGCATCAGTATTAACCTCTAAAGCTCCATCTTGATCGCAGGCATTTTTTTAGAACTATTCAACTCATCACCAACTACAAAAAATTCAAGTAAAAAGGCAGCTGAGTTCTAATGCACAATCCTACACCAAAGGGACTTCTACTTTGACAACAATTTCCAATACCCAGAAGTTCAACAATACCTAACAAAGCAGTAAACACAACAAACAAACTAAAATCTACAAACTAAATATAAAAACAATCTACACCAGAGGGGCTACTACATATAACATGAATGTCCAGAAGTTCAACGATATATAACAAAGCAGTAAAACAAAATGTGCATAACAGAAGTTCAACCAAATTTCATTATAAGCAAACAATAATTAAAACCAGAAGTTCAACTATGTGACCCAAGCAAGTAGCTCATAAAAAATATGTAGCATGACCACAAATAGTATTTCACAGGCAAACTAAATATCAATACCATCAATATGGTAACAAAAAAAACAAAGATATACACTACAAATATGAAACATTTGGGAAGTCCAACAACACTTGGTGACATAGTTTCACCTACAAAATCATCAACTAAAAAGTAAGCAACACTCTACTAACTCAAACTAATGGTAAAAAGCATACACATAACCTTTCCTAGAAGTTCACACTATTAAGAATGGCAGTCCAACATGAATACTAAGTGAAGATATGGGCAGACATATATAAGAATAATGCGATTTAAAATACAAGATACAACTACATTAAGATACCTGGAGAAGGTTTTGAAGCCATGACAACACAAACGCCTTAATGAATGCAACTCCAAACATTAGAACAACCTGCTAAGAACAGGGGATTGATTGCATATAGTTAGCAAGTACAAAATCATACAACAAAATACAAAAAGAAACTGAATCAAACCATAGGATGAAACAACCAGAACATACCAACAAGTATAAAAGGATGAACAGTAGCACATCTAGGCAAGCACAACAAAAAATGTATCCATAAACTAACTACAATGTCACAGACATAATCTAGACTTCGAAATCCACAACACTAATGCAATTAAATACATCAGTTCCAGCATCAACCATCCATCACACCACACCCTCTCTTACATGCATCTGACTGCTAAAATCGATAAAGGGGAAATGAAATCGACACAAGTCTGAAGGGACAAATAGCACACACAAGCATCTCACAAACAACTCTGACCACGTCGGATTGAAATCCAACCACCACACGCATAAGAACCCTACCTAATCTACCACCAAACCATCAGAAGAAGGGGGAGGGAGGCGGACGCAAGAGCACACAGAAGAAACAGGCAGGCCTCGATAGATCTAGCGAAACTAAAAGCAAGCATTAGGGGGCACCATTTGTACCTCTCGAAACAACCCCCGCACGCACGAATCCGCGGCGGCTCTTCAACTCCCCACGACGCCACGCGCACCTTGCAACCGCGCAGGCAGTTGCCGCCCTCGCTTCGGAGCAGGAGAGAGCGGGCTGGGCGAGGGAGAGTGGGGCGTGGGGGAGAAATAGGAGCGGGGGCGTGTGCCAGTTACTCCACTAACGAGGGTAGGGAACATGGCGGAGAAATCGGGGGGAGTTGCAGGCGACGAAGGCAGCGGAGCGACGGGGAGGGGGGAGAGAGCGAGCGACAGGGGGAGAGGGGTTTTCTGACAGGTGGTGGCGAGGGAGATGGTCACTTAATGCCTCTCTGTCTTGGGACTTGCAACGCAGGTGAAATTACAGTTTTACCCCCCCAACAGCTAAAAAAGTAAATACATCTATAGATAAATGAATGCACCATTTGAATTCATCTATTATAATGAGATAAGATCACACAACAGCACTGCTGATATCCTTAAAACCAAAAATAGATGGCAAATACACTACCAAAGGAAGAAAAATACATACATAAATATGCACCAAAAAAAAAGAGAAAGAAGTTCAAAAAATAAATAACAGAAGTTCAAGTACTCTAATAAAAGAAGTAAAGGAATAAGAATAAATAAACCCAAAGAAACAAAAAGAAGAAGTTCAAGTACAAAAATAGATGAAGTTCATATCTAACTAAAACACGCACCCTAAACCCTAAAAACCCTAAGATAGATAGTGGGGTCACGGATGTGACGGACTCGCCTCCGCATGCGATGACGCGGCACGCCGCGTCGTCGCCTGCTCCGGCTTGTTCCTGTCTCGGCCTCGCAGGGGGAGGGGAGGGGGTCCCGACCCCCTTGCTCGGCCTCGCGCTACCGCATTGCTGCGCGCTTGGATTTGACAGGACGCAATGCGGTTATTCTGTTTCCACCCCCACCGCATGCACCCTAAACCCTAAAAACCCTAAGATAGATAGTGGGGTCACGGATGTGATGGACTCGCCTCCGCATGCGACAACGCGGCATGCCTTGTCGTCGCCTGCTCCGGCTCGTTCCTGTCTCGGCCTCGCAGGGGGAGGGGAGTCCCTCCCCCTCCTCCGCTGCTCGGCCTCGCGGTATCGCATTTGTCAATAGGCGCAATGCCGATTTCAATGTCTACAAATATTTAAATCCAAAAATAACAAACAAAATTATAAATAAGAAGTTCAAATTGTGAAGATATAGAAGTTCGGGGTGTTGTAAAACCTCAAATTAACATGTTAAAAACGATTATCATACAAAAGTTCAGGATAGTTATTCAGTGAAGACAAACAACTATTATAAGTACAAAAACATTCTAGAAAAAAATAAAAAAATACGCATATCCGTCGGCCAAGTCCATGGTTGCTCACGGGACTAAGTCAAAAAAAATCCAAACCAATGCAAAGAATGAAAAATAACATAAAAAAGAAAGAAATACAAAGGAATTGCAGCATTACCTTGCAAAAGGAGGAAAAGCAGAAGTTCACGTATGAACACCAAAGAAGTCCAGCTCCTACAACGACCCTTAGATGATCTAGAAAAAAGTGCATGCATACATGGGCTGACCCCATGATTGCTCACGAAACAAAAGTCTACAAAGAACATCTGAAGAATTAAAATTACAAAAAAGCAAAGCAAATATAGATCACCATGCACCTTCGCCTTGCAAATGTGGAATGCAATGTGGAAAACCAGAAGTTCAACCATAATAAAAAAGAAGTCCAGCTCCACACTTACACACTAGCTACAACAAATTGCAGAAGAAATCTAGGAAGTAGAACTGAACGAACAATGAGTATTGAAAGCTTAAATAACATATCTGAAGGAGATTCTTAAAGCCAAGAAACATGGGAAGCCCATATGTAAAGGTATGGCTTTAAAAATATCAACATCAATCATAAACATGTACTGTTTGTAAACCTTAATTCATATAACCCAGACAAAAAGTTAGGGACACATCGAATATCTTCTGGTTTGAGAGTTACCTAATCCTAGTGTGGTTTATTACAGTAGAGTAATAAGACAAACCTGTGTCAACAACAGTAAGTCCTGCCCAGCAGTAAGGGTTTTTCATTCATGGAATGTAATTTGTCCTGGAATATTAATGTCAATAATATGGACCTGCATTCATGAAAAGTTTCATTGCTGTGACATAAAAAACCAAGAAGGAAACACCTTAGGAATAAAATTTTGTTTAGTGTCGAAGAAACAAAATGCCACGAGGCGTAAGTTAACTAATCAAATGTTCTGAATAAAGGTAAGTTCACAAATTAGCTTCGTAAATCAGTAAACTTATAAAATATGTGCTTCTCTTGTGACTCTGCGACAACATTATGTTTTACATTCGTCAGAATAGAATCACAGAAGTTCAACTACGGATGTTATAGCAGTCCAGCTTGTACAACAGAACGTAAAATGATTGAAAAAAAGCCCTGAACATATTTGGTTCCCAGATTTAATCGTTTGGGTAAATTCCAACACGTAAACAGCCATTTCGAACGTCGTCATACTCCAGATAAAACAACAAAAAATGATCCGCCATCAAGCTGTCTGCTCGAACAACGAACCACTGCGGGAGGCGGAAGATTCAATCCACATTCTCGGAATGAAAGAGCTAGCCAAATCAAATTAACAATGTGGGAAGGATTCAACCGCCATTTCGAACGTCATCATGCTCCAGAAAAACAAGAAAACGATTCTCATCAGATTGTCCCTCGAACAAAAAAGCACGGCGGGAGGCAGAAGATCCAATCGTCAGATTTCGATTTGTATGAGCCCGCATAATCAAATTAACAACATGGGCATCATTCTGTCTCACTAATGCTTGTGAATCCGCCGCCAATTTGAACAGCAAAACCAAAAATCATCAACAGCGGCCGGAACCACTCCCGCGGACGAAGAACAGAGCCGCCGGAAGACCAAATCGAATTCGTTCGGAAATAACAACAAATCATGCAGTAAAGTCGTACATAAACCCAATTCTCATCCTGTTAGAGATTATAGAACATCTAGCACATGCAAAAAACATGTAACAAACCCATGTTCATCGCCGCCCGAGAGCAAATCCGCCAACGTGCTAGATTCCGAATCAAAACAAGCATGTAGATTCTAAAAAACGTTTCCACATTACACTTACATCACAAACAACACGAATGATCAGAAAAACTCGCGGTAGAAGGCACGGTTGCAAAGATAGCACGAAGGTTGGGTTCGTACAGAGGGAAGTTCAGGTGCGTTACTCGGGCAGTTCAGGTTGTGATCAGAATATATATATATATGTATATATGATGTAGTTGATAGGCCTTGATCTCAACCTCTCATGTTTATGTTCCCTCGTGTGTAGGTAACTTGTCATTTTTATTGGCAAGCCTCTTATGAATTTATTACAAATTTTGCTCCTATTGCCCTGTATAGTATGTAGCAAATAGGTCTACATTACCGAGGATGTATAATGTAGAAGTATAGAAATCATAAATTCAAGCCTCTTCAGTAGCATGCTCAATATATATTGTTATAGTAAAGTGTTTACAAAAGGTTGAAATGCCATGGTCTCAGTCATTTGTAGGAAGTAGAAACACTAAGGCTGACATCTTTTACACTTCATCATTTCATTCATTTTTTCTAGAACAAATATACAACTATCGCCCTTTGTAAAAAAATACATTTGACATTTCCATGGACAATTTTGTGGATAGTAAATTTGCAATCGTACGCCCTTTGTAAAAAATGAATTTTACATTTCCATGCCCTGTAATGCTGAAGAACGTGTCTCTACGATATTCTGCATCACTGAAAGGCTCATATCTTGTATAAATTTGGCTTTTGGCAGGTAATCCTTTTCTCTGCCACGTTCAGTTGCATCACTCTAATGCCCATGAAGGGTGAGATCTTGGTCGGCACTATGGAGAAGACCCTGAAGCCTGGTGTGTTCCTCAAATCGAAACTGATACAAATCGAGGGGCCACTCGAAGCTATCAAAGGGCACTTGTAGAGCTTGTGACTATGATTACACTTGTAGAGAGCTTGTGGTTGTGATTACACTTGCAGAGCTTGTGGCTATGATTACACTTGTAGAGCTTGTGGCTGTGATTACCATTGTATCTAAGTTATATGATGTAACAGACTTATTTTGGCTGTTATTTGAAGTATTATGTGTGCTTTCTGTTTGTTCTAATTTGGATATTGGTTATTTATTTACTACTGAGTTGAAAACATGGACCCACATACTAGAACCTGACAATCTGGACCCATTTGAGTACTGGACCCATCTTTTGGAAAAAAACTGAACCATTGAGCTAGAAAGGCCTCAGCCCAAAAACAAAATGGCTGAAATATTGGGCCAGGCCCATGTAGCCGAGCAGAATGACAACAAAAATGATAATTAAAAAGGCTGAATTACTAGGCTAGGCCCATGTAGAATACCGGATTGGACCGGGCTGATTCTAATTAACCACCAACTCAATTGGTCACAATTTTGCCACGTAAGATTGCCACGGGCAGGGTGGCCTGGGCAGGCTGCCACTGACCAAAACAATTGGTCGTAGCACCAATGACCTTTTATTTTGGTCTTAACCTTCCACAACCTTATCCCAAAGAAGGTCGTTAAGTTTCATTAAAGATGGTCAGCTTTTGACCAACTATTTTTGGTCACAAAAAGGTCGCAAATGAAAAACAATGACCATTCAGTGACCAATATTGATGGTCGCAAGTTGCTTTGTTTCTTGTAGTGCATCACTCTGAGGATAGTTGATCGGTCAACTTTGCAGTGAACTAGTCTCGTTGTTGTCATTTGGCTTGCCTGGGTTAGGGCCCGCCATGAGAATAGCTGTTCGGTCAACTTTGGCCATTCTGTGGTGTCGTCGCTGTCGTTTGGCCTGCCCGGGTTAGGGCCTGCCATTCTCGGTACAAGGTGTGAATCTTGTGATTGGGGGCTTAGTTGGTCGAAATGACGGCATGTACTAGTGTTGTCATGTTGTGTCATGCCCCATCATCTACTTCATTAAATGTAGATAGACGTTTCGGCGGGTTCCTGGGTGGCTGGACCACAGAAACCCTTATTGTTAAAACGGTGGTGTGCGGCAGTGTGGTTTACGGGTGTGTTGTGTACCATTGGCTGTCGTGGTAGATGTACGTATGAGTCTGGCCAAGCATGTGGGCCACATGGTTGACATTATAGAGTGGGTCATGTGTGGGGTTTACAAGCCATTTAGTGCTATGTCGGGCGAGTGTTCATGACCTATGTGTTTATTTCATGTTTATTAAAATATGTTTTTTCCATTACTCTGGTGTGGTGAGTGCATATATATGCGTATGTATCTATGTGATATATTGTTTTTTTCTATTTAGTATCACTATAAAAATTTCTCTATTCAGCGGCAAAAACCCTAGCGACGAAATAGGAAACGTCGCCTAAAATCATTTTCTGTGACAATCCACCATCACGAGGTGTTTTCCTCCCGGGGCAGCGCTCTCGGCAACTTTGGCGATGTTCTCGCGTGATTTTCAGTGACACTTTTGGGCGTCCCTAGGCATGTCCATTTTCTGGGACAATTCAAAGTGTCACAGAAAATGTTAAGCAGTCCAATGTCTTGAAATATAATAAGAAAAATAACTAATTCTTTATTAAGCTGACTAATCTAGTGCTAAAAGTCTACATAGATATTTTCTGAGTAGTTAATCTACTTCTCATAGTATTCCTGAAATTTTTTGGTGAACCCCTACACTATTTAATTTAAAATGGGCAAAAAATGTGTGCTTCCTGTGTCTCGAATGTAGGAAATCAAGCACGCAGTACATACTACATTGCCAGTACTGCATTGACTAGTTATTGATCAAACTACTGGTACTTGTTTACTTATATGATGTCTAGCAAAGTCTATCGGTCCAGGCGGCTCAACTCGTCGCCCGACAAAGGCAGGCGCCACGTTTCAGTGCCGCAGTATGTCAATCGATGGCGGCCGGTGCGTGCCAACTACCACCAGTCATTGACGCCACTTTTCCCCACCGCCCGCCAACTTTTGCCGCCACTTTTTCCCACCCAGCGCCTGCGGCCCACGGCTATAAGAACACCCTCGCATGAGCAGAAAACTCATACTATATCCTCAGAGCCTCCACATCCCTCCACATTGACATGGCCGAATAGATGACCGCCTCCATGACCAGTTACCTCATTCTCTTTCAGCCTTCCCAGACCCACTCCCTTGTCATATCTGAATGTCACCGTGGCCTTGATGCTTAACATCCATGAGCGAGCGGTCTTGGCGCCTGTCTCAAAAGAGATGGTAGAAGGAGGATCCCTTCGCCATCTTGTCGTGTTTCCATGATAGAGCTGGCACTCATTGCTCTTTTTGGGCACCACCAGCTCGCTTGTTACATTGTGTAATGGAGCCAAATGTGGTGCAGGGAACGCGTCATTTGGCTCTATTATGTGAAGCAACATGTGCACTTGGTGCGTAGAGGAGGAGGCAGCTCGTCACATGTGAATGCCCCATGTGCAGGGTTCACCATTGCCGTAGTGACAAGCACAACAGCTAGTCTAGTCACTTCTTCAGGTTGGTAGACGGACGTTGTTCCATCTTCGATGGCCCAAAAAACTATTATAATATTTTCGGCGATGTTATTCGATGGGAGGACACGTTAACGTCGACTATGGAGTGTATGTGTGTATGCATGAGAATCTGCATCTGTATTCTTTTTAAAAAACTAGTGCAGTCAGTGTGTTTAGTAAAAAATGTAACAAAGATTGTACGTGCTGCTCAAGCTACGGTGTATAATTATGAGAGTGCTGAATTTACTTTCTTATAATAATCCCAACAAAGTCTTATAGTGATTAGAGTATTTATCCATTAATGCAGCTCATATTCATAAAGTGCTAAAAAAATTGCTCCTAATATTTGTCAAACTACCGACAAAATTAGAAAAGCCTATATTTTTATTTATTTTTAGAAGGAAAGGGACCATGTCCCCGGTTCTATTCATATAAATGAAATCAAGCATTCAGTAACAAAAAAACAAGCGCCCTTACATCTGAAGGTGAAGAAGAACAAAATTAAGTCTTATGGCAGAATGCCTAAAAGTGCTCTGGCTGCAGCGAGAAGCAAATAGCCTGAAAAGGGGGGAAACTTATTACATCATTTTCACTAAGAGTACTCAGTGAAGGGGCTTTGGCTTTTTCATCACGCACCAAACATGTCGAGCGCACAAAGGGCTCTCCTGGCCTTCATCGGGGGTGCTATTGCAGGCTGTGGAGACCATCTTGGTTCAGTACAGAGCCTAGCTGTTCACCACAACCCATGCAGCAAGCTTGCAAGGAGTAGTGAGGGAGCAAAAGCCACCTTGCTCAGCACCGGTGATCTTCAGCTTGTCCCACTTCAACCAGTCTCCATGGCTTAGAAAACCTTTATACATACAACATATCGCACGTAAGTTAAAATACATATACAAACACTAATGTTCTGTGGAATTAAGAAATGTAAGGAAGGGAATTCATAGGGAAATGTAAGAAAAAGATATGATGCAATTCAGATTATTGTTTGCTTGCAAGTGATTTATTTCTATTGTCGGTTTATTATATTATTGTTGATTGCTTTGCACGGGATTTCTTTCCGTAGAAACGATGATGTGGGGGTTGGTACACACAATTGCATACATATTTGAAATGTGTTTCTCCACAATTGCATACATTTGGAGCAAGAATTACACATTTTTCAAATACTTCATTATCCAAACAAGTAGCACATTTCAAAGATGATGGTAATATGTATTTTGAAACATATGAGTTCCTTGCCCTCATTACTCAACGATTTGCCTAGTGCATGGCCTCTTCCCACAGTGGTTGGAGAGCTCCTTCTCCTCTACCTCGCATTTGGCAAGGTGCTCATCTACACGTCGTCAACACACCAGCGCAAAGCCACTGGTCTAATAATCTGGTGTCCATAGGTACTCTTCCTCGCTAGCAGCGTACACCTGATCTTTGTACTTCCAGAAGTAGATGAGTCGGATGGACCCTTTGGCATTTAGAACCATCCATTTGGCATCTTCCTCCCCCCTCTCGGCCTTGGCACGCGTATCCCGCCAAAGCTCCATTTCAGTTTCTTTGTCGGTGGCCACATGGGCCTCCCAGGCCGCCAGGCGCATGGCTCGCTCCTCCTCCTCCTTGACCTTCATGGTTGCCTCTCTCTCGATGCGCACAGCTAGTAGCAAGGCCTCCCACAATGCGGCTTCCATTAGTTTCCATGGCCCCTCCTCGGTCAAGTGGGTACTCATAGCGAGGCATTGACCTCTACTATGTGTGTCGGCGTGTCTTGCTTGGCTAGGCATTGGGACGCATCCTCCTCCAAGCGGGGCAGCGAGCCGCATGATGGAGTGATAAACGGTGCCAAGGCAAAAAGGGGGGTTTGGAAGGGAGGATGAGGGCAAGCACAAGGAATGGTATGGATGAATGCGACTGTTCTTCCTATCGCCGTGGCCGGCACCGCATTTATAGTCGGGCGGAATCTGGAAGGGCGCAAGAGTGCCAAGGAGACGTTTGCGGGAGATGATTCACGTCCAGGGAATTTAGTATCCACTCTTTTTTGTTTCACACGCGCCTGCAGCTTTTTCCACGTCTCTATGTACAGTCTATTGAACTGCCTACCCAGAATTCCCTGTTTCCTAAAGAACTTACAAGTTTTTAGTACTTTTTCCAAGAACCAAAACATGCGTTGATCATCTAAATAATGCGTGAATCGACCTGTCCTGATTCAGATCAATTTTTAGACCATGTATGACATACCTATTGATGATTATTCAGCAAAAACGATATGTGAGATAAGAAGACTTGTTCGTCAAAGAAACATAACAATACTTCATGACACCATGATATATGGTTTGTGTAATAATATCCATTCAAATTGTTAAAGCGGATTGCAAAAGGCAAATGATTGAGCACCTCAAATGTTTTGGACTCACTAGTGCATAACACACTCATGCATGCATAGATCCACATGTGTGGATTTAAATCAAAGCAGAACAAGCATTTTCTAGTTTGAAACTATACTAAGGCGTCATCCTCTTCCTGGAATTGACCTCGTAGTCGGGTGAGGCTTCCAGAGAGTCATCTTCCTTGATCACACGGTCGAGGAAGGCTTCTGCATCGTTGGCACGGGCATAGGTAACGTCCCTAAAGGCCGACGTAAGTGCGGTCTCACCTTCGTCTCTCGCCGCCTCGTACATGCGGCGATCAAATGGTAACAATCACTGCAGATTCACCTTTACGCCGCACATATTCGTCCACACATTTGGAATAGAACCACGACTTCCTCCGTAACTCTGTCTCCACACGGTCTTCCTTGGTCTCACCTTGGAATGGTCCTGTATGAGGTCTCGCACAGCGTGTCATGGTCAATGGGGTGGTCACAGAGGTGAGCGATGGGACATCTCAGGACGTCTCCATGGCGACACAAAAATAGCTGAAACGAGACATTGCACATTAGACTAAGAGAGAGTGAAGAACAGTGCACTATAAGCCATTCTAGCTCATGTTTGTCACCTGAAAAAATACATAATGTAACAAGAAGATGTCTCTCAAGTGCACATCTGTGTCGTGCAGATACTGCTGAAATTTGGGACCATTTGAAGGTGCAAAACAGAAATTGGAAAGAAACAGAGTGCATTTCATGTTTGTGATCTGACCTTCATTCTCAATCGTATGGAGGTAAATACTACTTCGTCCGTTCCATAATGTAGTGCATATAGATTTTTTAACAAGTCAAACCTCACAAACTTTGACCAAGTTTGTGGATAAAAACATTTACATCTAGAATGTTGAACATATATCATTAGATTCATTGTAAGATGTAGTTTCCTATTTTATATACTTGGTGTTGTACATATAAATAGTTTTCTCTATAAAATTGGTCAAAGTTTGACTTCTCAAAAAATCTATACCCACTACATTTTGGAACTTAGGGAGTAGAGTTTAGAGAACACATAAATGCGGCACAACACATGACTAAGTTGTGATGGTAGTATTATAAGGTGTTTCATAGTTGGTGTTAGTAGGGTGAGCATTAGTCGGGTTTGTGACTTGGCAAGTTCAAATGTGAGGTCCATTAACCAATAATTACCAATGTTGTAAGACATGATCCATGTCCCTTATTGTCCATGACAAGGACAACATGGTCGATCGACCTTCTCAAAAGCACAGATGAACAACACAGTTACGATTCGTTGTGAGGTGAATGAATAGAACACACAAATGTGGTACAATGATACATCTCCAATGTATCTATAATGTTTGCTTGTTCCATGTTGTTATATTATCATTCTTGGATGTTTTAGAATCATTTTATAGCAACTTTATATCAATTTTTGGGACTAACCTATTGGGATAGTGCCCAGTGCCAGTTGTTGTTTTTTGCTTGTTTTTTTACTTCACAGAATATCAGTACCAAGCGGAGTTCAAATGCAGCGAAACTTTTTGGAGATTTTTTGGGACCAGAAGACACCTTGGGGGGCCAAGAAAGCACTTGAGGGGATCCCCGTGGGGACCACAAGACACCTGGGCATGCTAGGAGGCCCAGGCGCGCCCAGGTGGGTTGTAGGCCCCGTAGAGGTCTCCTGCACCGCCTCTTCGCCCTATAAAATCCAAAATATTCCAGAAACCCTAGGGGAGTCGATGAAACACAATTCCAGCCGTCGCAAGTTCCAGAACCACGAGATCCAATCTAACACCATCACGGAGGGGTTCATCATCCACATTGGTGCCTCTCCGATGATGCGTGAGCAGTCCACCATAGACCTGTGGGTCCGTAGGCAGTAGCTAGATGGTTTCCTCTCTCTCTTTTGATTCTCAATACAATGATCTCTTGGAGATCTATTTGATGTAATGACTTTTTGCGGTGTGTTTGTTCGGATCCGACGAAGTTTGAGTTTATGATCAGAATTTTATCCATGAATATTATTTGAGTCTTCTTTGATCTCTTATATGCATGATTATATGTAGCCTCATATTTCTCCTTCGAATCTTTGGTTTAGTTAGGCCGACTAGATCGACTTTTCTTGCCATGGGAAGAGGTGCTTTGTGATGGGTTCGATCTTATGGTGTTCTTTCACAGTGATAGCAGGGGCAGCAAGGCATGCATGTATCGTTGCTATTAAGAATAACAAGATGGGGGCTATTCCTACATGAATAGATCTGTCTACATCATGTCATCGTTCTTATTGCATTACTCTATTTCTCCATGAACTTAATACACTAGATGCATGCTGGATAGCTGTCGATGTGAGAAGTAATAGTAGTAGATGCAGAATCGTTTCGGTCTACTAATCTTGGACGTGATGCCTATATATTAATCATTGCCTTGGATATCATCATAATTATTTGATCTTCTATCAATTGCCCAATAGTAATTAGTTTACCCACTGTGTTATTTCTTGAGAGAAGCCACTAGTGAAATCTACGGCCTCCGGGTCTATTCTTTATCATATTTGCTTGCCGATCTATTATTTGCCACTTTTATTTTCAGATCTATTATTCCAAAAACCCAAAAATAGCTTGCTGCACTTTTTATTACTTATTTTATTTCACGTTTTATCGAGAGCTATTTATCCAATCTATCACAAATTTATGTGTGTTTTTACCGTGGAGGGATTGACAACCCTTCTGACACGTCAGGTTGCAAGTATTTGTTCTTTGTGTGCAGGTACCGTTTACATAGTGTTGCTTGGTTCTCCTACATGATTGATACATTGGTTTCACAGCTGAGGAAAATACCTGCCGTAGCTGTAATGCATCATCCCTTCCTCCTTGGGGAAATACCAACATAGTTTCAAGGGACATCAAAAGGAATTTATGGCGCCGTTGTCGGGGAGACATCATCAACATCTATCAGGTTCCTAATCACAAATCTTATCTCCTTGCAATTTAAATGATTTTCCATTTGCGACTTGTTTTCATCTCCCCCCACTTCACAAAAATTTGCCTTTTTATTCGCCCTCTTTTTCGTTCACCGTTTTCTCATCAGATCTATCTTTTTGTTTGCGTTCTTGTTTGCGTAGCTACGATGTCTCAAGAAAATACCAAATTGTGTGATTTTTCCAATACCAATAATAATGATTTTGTTAGCACTCTGATTACTCCTCCAGCCACTAGTGCGGAATCTTGTGATATTAATGTCGTTTTGTTGAATCTTGTGATGAAAGATTAATTTTCCAGTACTCCTAATGTGGATGTCGTGTCCCATATAAACACATTCGTAGAATTGTATGATATGCAAAAGAAAAAAGATGTTGACAATGACATTATGAATATGAAATTATTTCCTTTCTCTTTGAGGGATCGCGCAAAAATTTGGTTTTATTTTTTTGCCTCGCAATAGTATCGATTCTTGGAAATAAGTGCAAAGATGCTTTTATCGCTAAGTACCCGCCAAAATTATTTCCCTTAGAACTCAAATCATGAATTTGAAGAAACTTGAGCATGAACATTGTAACATCCGAAAATTCTAAATTTTGGAATGTTATAATAAACAGATAGATTGGATTGATTGTTTGATTGATTGACTGAAAGTGAGTGAAATTCAAAATCTTTTGAAAGTTAAATGAGAGGGAATAAAAGGACTTTCCCAAACTTTCATTTTGCTTTTATGATCTCCATGAATTCAAATACTTTTCACCACAAAACCCTGGAGAGAAGATGACATGACTTCTTCCATTTATTTAAATGACAAGGGGTGTTGAAAATATTTGAATCTCTTTTGAGAATATTCCCCATTTCTGAAACTTTATGCAACTCAATGATTTTCACGAGAGAAGATAAAATGACTTCTTCAAAATATATGAAATATGAGTTGGGAGTTTCAAAGAAACTCAAAATTTAAAATCCATTTTGAAATTATTTTCAATATTGGAGTTATTTGAGTTGTATTCAAATTATTTTTCTCCAAAAATAAAATATATGGAAATTAGGGTAAAATGATTCCCTACATCAGAAAATTGGAGAGAAATAAATTTGAAATCATTTTGGTATTTTTAAAATGATTTTTATTGGATTTTATTAAGGCAGTAGCACTGTTTGATTTATTTGAATTTGTGTGGATTTTATTTGACTTTACAAAAATGTCCAAGTTGTGGGAAATCTTTTTTTGAAAATTATGATATATTATATGCCTGTATAATATTTTCATTTTCTTTTGTTTTTATTATTTCTTTCTCTGTTTATTAAAAAAATTCCCTCCGCCGAACTGGGCCGGCCCCGCACCCAGCCAGGCCGCGGCCCAGCCAGCCCGCGTAGCTCACCCCCGAGCTCCGATCGGTCTCCCGAGTCAGCACGAGAGCGCCGCCGCCGCCGTGACCGCCTCCAACTCCCGCCGCCGCCTCCCTTGCCCCCTCCTCCACGTC
>NC_057805.1:137158999-137166054 GCF_018294505.1 Triticum aestivum
GGTTTTTTTTCAAGTTCGGTTTTTTTGAAAGAAAAAAAAACCCTAGACTAGATCTGTTTTTTTTGGTTTTACTAAACAGCGAACGTCCACTGTTTAGATCCTATAAACGAACGTTCACTATTTAGTTTTTTTCTGTTATTTTCGGCCAGGGACCCATCTGTGAATAATTTTTATTTATAGATTAGCCCCTGATCTTCAAACGTCTATAACTTTTTGCTCGTTGGTCCAAATCCAACAAAACCAACGCCCACTTCTTAGTTATGATCTCCTCTATCCATTAAAACAACTTAAACATGTTTTTGAAAGTTTTAAAATTTGAATTCAAACAGATTTGTATTCAAACTTCTTTTGTTCATAACTTAAGTTCCGTAACTCCGTTTGAGTTGATTCTTTTTGCAAATCGAAGCTCTTGACCTAAACTTTCTGATAAGGCCAAATTCATATAATTTTGGTATTGTTAGAAATTGTTTTATGTTGCAAGAGTTAATTGCTCGGTTTTGAAGTTTTCCGAATTGTTTTCCTGGTTCTTTATGATCTTTTGAGTGATTGCTTATGTGTGGTTACCATTGCTTGCTTACGATAGATTGACCGGAGTGTGACGAGTAGATCTATCCAGAGTATTGAGTGCGAATCATCTTCACCAACAGTGCAGGCAAGTTCACACTTTGATCATACCCCTTTCATACCCAGTTTTTTTTATGCATTATATTCAACCCTCAAACAATTGCATGATTAGGATCTGATTAACATGTGGGTATTGGGAAGTAGTTGATGAGGTAGTACCTATTGCCCTGTTTACAATCAAACCCTTGGGAGTTACTTCTACGTTGCTATTATATTGCCATGCTATGCTCGTAGACGTGGATTGGGTTTGAGAGATATTCATGACAGATGTGAGATTGTTAATAATGGTTTACTTAAGGTGGCAACTAAAACTCACATCTGGGTGGATTGAGGCACCTGGAGAACCCAGTGTTGTCTGTTTGTATAAGGACCGCCACCCAGGCTCAAAGGGATCATAAGATTATTCATGCTAGAAACTTCCGTGTGCAGCCACAAGCCATTATGGGCTCTGGAATAGTTGAGTAAGTTGTGTGAGATCTTGAAGAGGTGGACTAGCAGATGTAGGGGGATTGTAGGTGTAACGGTCTGCCCGGAGTAGAGAGTAAATGCTTCTGAAAGACTGTGTCTCGATCATCCATTTCTCAAACACCATGTAGTGCGAGAAATCCAACGGAGGAGATCGAGTCTTGTGGGGAAAAGTGCGCAAACCTCTGCAGAGTGTACAAACTAATCATGATTAGCCGTGTCCCCGGTTATGGACAATTTTGAGTATCTAGTTCTTGGATTATCCCGTTGATCTCATCATGTTACTTTAATTAATCTTGTTGGGTTAATGAGGATACATAATTGGGATTGAGATGCTGTCAACCATCTCAATGTTTCACAACCACCATGATAGTTAAATAAAATTTATTCCTTTGCAGTAGGGAAAAATTGGCTTTTCGCAAAAACATTAAACCATAGAGCTTTTCCACCAGCCATATATGCATGTAGTGATAGTCTTTGTTCATCATTTCTCTATGGTGTGAATATGCCAGCATATTCCACGTGCCGACCCGTTTTCGGGCTGTAACATTTCATGTTGCAGGATTCTTACGACGAGTAAGTGATACGTTAGGGTTACGATTTCTACACTCAACTTTGCCGTTGGTGTTGATGGGAATCCACAACCTTGTTACTTCCACTAGTTGGATTGAGGTAATAGCATTTACGTTATTTTATACATGTGATTTACCTCTGTTATAAATCCTCGAGTACTGTGTGTGTCAGCATACCGATCCAGGGATGACACTTAAGCACAGAGACTTGATCCATTTGGGTCGGGTCGCTACAAGATGGTATCAGAGCACATGTTGACTGTAGGACGTGACCCTAGAAACTGGCAAGCCCATAGGAAGGATTTTCCCTAAAACTTTCCTTTTCAAAAAGATCTTTTACCTCTCTCCTTTTCCGAGTCTTATTCAAATATTCCCTTTTAGTGAGACCATACCCTTTTTCCTTTTAGACCACTCGAAGATTCGACTGATGAGACCACTTCAAGAAGTACAAGATATCGGACAACTAAGACCATTTGGAATGAAGAGGATTTTACCGTGCATTATGATAATGGAAACTACAACGGTTGAAGACTCCGAAGACTGGGAGAATTTGAAGGCTCTGAAGAATTGCCAGATGTGTATGACCTAGGAAGGTTACCCTTATGGAACTTTGCAAACTATGGAAGCCGTCAATGCCCGAGACCAAGATGTATGGGAGAAAGACCGAAACATGGAGCATTAGAACTCAAAGTTTTTGTTAAGAAAACCCAAAGACAGGAGATATCAGTTATGGAATGAAAGCTCATGGCAGTAACATGGGCATAGACACGGCTGACCATGGTGTTATTACCCGTTTATGCTATTGTCACCGTGCGGAGTTAAGCATGCAGATGCATGGAAGGATTGGATGGTAGAAGGCTGATGGAGCACCTATCAGCAAGACGAAGTTTTAACCTTAGCTGGTGTATCACCAGGATCTGGAGCATTACATCAGGAAGTTAAAGATGAACCTTCAGGAAGCAGTATTCGACAAGTAAGCGTTTCGTGAAGAACTCAAAACCCAGAAGTTGAAAGTAGCCATGATGGAGGAGCAAAACCTCGAGACATCAAAGACTCGTCAGGAACTGAAGGACAGTAGGATTATGGTTCATGTCAGGGATGTTGAGACCCAGAAGTTGGAGCGCAACTCCAGAAATATTAAAGGACATCACGAGAGACTTCGCGTCAACAGAGATGATTTGGCAAAAGAACTTGAGAAGGACAAGCATGATTGGAAGAAACCATCGGAGACATTAACAAGACTTGAAGAGTTTGGCGACGTTGAAGACTTATTGACCTTTAGAAGACCAAACCCCTGTTATACCTATGTTAGATGCGACGTTTGTGAGCTGTCATTTGTTTGTTGTTTTTCCAACAGCCACAATAAAAAATCTGTCTTTTTAAAACCATTGTTTGCATTGTGTGCATCCCTCTCGACCTCTCTTATCTCACCCCAAACCCATGGACCCAATAGAGGATGAATGGATATGAGTTTGTATTTTCTGGACCGATGAGTCAATTGGAGACGGACCGATGGATTCAGAACATGGAGGATCACATGGAGAATAACCCTATAGCCGGGAAGGATATGACCCGGCATGCTCTTCAATGTTTTCAAAGAGGTGCTGCTACTTGGTGGAGGATGTACCAAACCACCAATGGATGGCAAGGAGTATCCACTTGGAAGGAATTTAAGTGGACTTTGTTAAAGTCTTGGCTTGTGTCCCAAAAGTTGAGGCCTTATGGCAAGGATATGAATAAAACGTGCGCACGCAAGCTTTGTGGAGAAATAGGACACAACCATAAAGAAAACAGGAACGAATACCCTCATAAGCGGAGGATTACCAAAGGAGTTAGCAGAGGATCTCAGGGAACTTCGGTTGGAGATTGTTCCCAAAGGTTTTGTTGCAGCAATGGAAGTTCAGTCTACATTGTTGGGAAAGATCCGTGAAGCTCAGAAGGATGACAAAGAGATTGCCGAGATAAAAGTGAGAATGAGCAAAGGAAAGGCCAAGGATTTTCGTAAGGATGAGCCCGACACCTTATGGTTCGAGGACCGTGTATATGTGCCCAATAATGCAAAGATCAGGAAGTTAATACTTCAGGAGGCTCGTGACTCATCATACTCGATTCGCCCTGGAAACACCAAGATGTATTTGGGTTTGAAGGAGCATTTCTGGTGGACTGGTATGAAGAAGGATATTGCGGAGTATGTAGTCGTAGGTGATGTATGACAGAGAGTAAAGGCAGAGCATCAGAAGCCAGCAGGATTACTACAGCCTATGTCGATACCCGAATGGAAGTGGAATAAGCTTGGCATGGATTTCATTACCGGATTTCCCAGAACCGGAATAGGATATGATTCTATCTGGGTAGTAGTTGATTCGCTTGACCAAAGTGACTCACTTTATCCCAATGAAAACCACCTATACAAGTGCGAAGTTGGCCAAGATATATATGACCAGGACCGTATGTCTGCATGGAGTTCCGAGGACCATCGTATCAGATAGAGGAACACAATCTACCTCAAAGTTTTGGAATCAGCTGCACCAGACTTTGGGTACTAGGCTAGAGTTCAGTACAGCCTTTCATCCGCAGACAGATGGATAGACCAAGAGAGTCAATCAGATTCTGGAGGACATGTTGAGAGCGTGTGCGCTAGTTTATGGATCTAGTAGGGATGATAATCTACCTTACGCAGAGTTCTCATACGACAACAGTTACCAAGCCAGTTTGAAGATGGCCCCTTTTGAAGCTTTGTATGGGAGAAGGAGCCAGACACCGTTTGATGTGGGATGAAATTGGAGACCGCCAGTTGTTTGGACCAAACGTGATCAAGGAGTTAGAAGAGAATATTAAGTTGATTCAAGATAGACTGAAGGTAGCTCAGTCCAGACAGAAGAGTTATGTAGACTCAAAAACGTAAGGAGGTAGTCTATGAAATTGGAGACAGAGCATGTCTTCGTGTGTCCCCTCTGCGAGGAGTTAAACGATTTGGAGTTAAGGAAAGTTAGCCCCGAGATTTGTAGGACCATACCGAGTTTTGGAGAGTATGGGAGAAGTGGCCAACAAGCTGGAGTCACCCGAAGGACTGTCAGGAGTTCATGATGTGTTTCACGTTTCCCAGTTGAAGAAGTGCCATGCAGAGATGGCCAATATTCCCCTGTAAGGACGCTTGACCCTGGAAAGGATAATGATGTTCCACGAAGTGGAGTATGGACTTGATAAGTATAAGTGTTTTTTTATCTCGGTATGTGGGATATCCCACGAGGATGAAGAGTACTATTGGATATAAAGGAGGTATGATGTTGGAAATATGGATCAATGGAAATTCCATGATGAGTCTGAGTAATCATGTCTTAATTTGGTGCCAATAGAAGGAAGGAAGATAGTACAATTGGATGGATTTAAAAATACCAGGAAGTTGGATGTTGGATTAAGGATCAGTTGCCCGATGATGAGTTCAAGGTTTACAAGTGATGAGATGGGCCATAACCCACAGGCTCCAGGACCTGCCAAGAAGCAAGCACACTCTTGTTGAAGGGAAGACCCTGGAAGAAGTTACGATTTTATCGACAGACGATCTTATAGGAGTTACGCAAAACCTGAGAGTTGTGAAGGAACGATAGATGTTTGTTTGGCTTGCAAAATCATTGGATTTTTCCGAACTTGGTTCGTCGACAAGAGAAATTCTGCAATGCTTGTGAGGATGACCGAGTGTTAGAATGTGAGATTCGCTAAACCATATACAAGGTAATGATTTGGGTGCGGGATGGATTGATCACCATACCGACTTACTCTTATTGTTCGCTTTGCTATATGGGATGGTAAATCTGAGTGACTTACCTATAGTAGAGTGACGACGATTTAAACCTTGTTTAAACCTTAGAATGGTATAGGTATTGTCCCTTGTACACGGCAGTTGTTGCCAACCGTAGGTTATACGGTGAGGTTCAACCCAGACCCATTTCCTGAAGGAGAAACCGTAAATTGTTGACCACCATGAGATGTCGATAGTTGTTTAGTATTGGCGCCAGACCCGTCAGCTGTGAAGACCCAGTCTCGGAATAACCTTACCAAGATGAAAGACAGAAGAATTGAGGAAAAGGTTATGCCGCTACCCAAAGAGCAAGAGAAGGAATTTTTTCGAGAATCTGAGAAGACTGACACTGTCAACAACAAGGATGGAGTATACGAGTTTTGATGGAACCGTAACAATGATTCTAAGGGTGGTAGCACCCCAGACCCCGGTGATGATCGATGGATTTTGAGAAGACCCCCAAACCCTAACATATTTCTTTCTAGCCTCTCCGAATCTCGAGGGCGAGATTCATTTTAAGGGTGGTAGGTTTGTAACATCCGAAAATTCTAAATTTTGGAATGTTATAATAAACAGATAGATTGGATTGATTGTTTGATTGATTGACTGAAAGTGAGTGAAATTCGAAATCTTTTGAAAGTTAAATGAGAGGGAATAAAAGGACTTTCCCAAACTTTCATTTTGCTTTTATGATCTCCATGAATTCAAATACTTTTCACCACAAAACCCTGGAGAGAAGATGACATGACTTCTTCCATTTATTTAAATGACAAGGGGTGTTGAAAATATTTGAATTTCTTTTGAGAATATTCCCCATTTCTGAAACTTTATGCAACTCAATGATTTTCACGAGAGAAGATAAAATGACTTCTTCAAAATATATGAAATATGAGTTGGGAGTTTCAAAGAAACTCAAAATTTAAAATCCATTTTGAAATTATTTTCAATATTGGAGTTATTTGAGTTGTATTCAAATTATTTTTCTCCAAAAATAAAATATATGGAAATTAGGGTAAAATGATTCCCTACATCAGAAAATTGGAGAGAAATAAATTTGAAATAATTTTGGTATTTTTCAAATGATTTTTATTGGATTTTATTAAGGCAGTAGCACTGTTTGATTTATTTGAATTTGTGTGGATTTTATTTGACTTTACAAAAATGTCCAAGTTGTGGGAAATCTTTTTCTGAAAATTTTGATATATTATATGCCTGTATAATATTTTCATTTTCTTTTGTTTTTATTATTTCTTTCTCTGTTTATTAAAAAAAATCCCTCCGCCGAACTGGGCCGGCCCAGCACCCAGCCAGGCCGCGGCCCAGCCAGCCCGCGTAGCTCACCCCCGAGCTCCGCTCGGTCTCCCGAGTCAGCACGAGAGCGCCGCCGCCGCCGTGACCGCCTCCAACTCCCGCCGCCGCCTCCCTTGCCCCCTCCTCCACGTCTTGATCCCCTCCCCTTCTATAAATAGCTCCGCCCCGACCCCCTCTCTCTCTGCTCCCGCCGCCGCCTCTCCCGCATCTCGTCGCCGCCGCCGCACTTTGCATCTCGCCGGAGCTGCGCCGCCGCCTCGCCGCTGCACCACCACCGCTCGCCT
>NC_057805.1:137166382-137212917 GCF_018294505.1 Triticum aestivum
GAAGCCGAGCCACCGCGCCGGAGCTCGCCGTCGCCACTGCCCCGCCTCGCCGGAGTTTCCCCGCCGGCACCGGACCGCTACTGAACCGGTATAACCCGCCGGTCCAATCCGGTTTTTTTTTTCAAGTTCGGTTTTTTTAAAAGAAAAAAAACCCTAGACTAGATCTGTTTTTTTTGGTTTTACTAAACAGCGAACGTCCACTGTTTAGATCCTATAAACGAACGTTCACTATTTAGTTTTTTTTCTGTTATTTTCGGCCAGGGACCCATCTATGAATAATTTTTATTTACAGATTAGCCCCTGGTCTTCAAACGTCTATAACTTTTTGCTCGTTGGTCCAAATCCAACAAAACCAACGCCCACTTCTTTGTTATGATCTCCTCTATCCAGTAAAACAACTTAAACATGTTTTTGAAAGTTTTAAAATTTTAATTCAAACAGATTTGTATTCAAACTTCTTTTGTTCATAACTTAAGTTCCGTAACTCCGTTTGAGTTGATTCTTTTTGCAGATCAAAGCTCTTGACCTAAACTTTCTGGTAAGGCCAAATTCATATAATTTTGGTACTGTTAGAAATTGTTTTATGTTGCAAGAGTTAATTGCTCGGTTTTGAAGTTTTCCGAATTGTTTTCCTGGTTCTTTCTGATCTTTTGAGTGATTGCTTATGTGTGGTTACCATTGCTTGCTTACGATAGATTGACCGGAGTGTGACGAGTAGATCTATCCAGAGTATTGAGTGCGAATCATCTTCACCAACATTGCAGGCAAGTTCACACTTTGATCATACCCCTTTCATACCCAGTTTTTTTTATGCATTAGATTCAACCCTCAGACAATTGCATGATTAGGATCTGATTAACATGTGGGTATTGGGAAGTAGTTGATGAGGTAGTACCTATTGCCCTGTTTACAATCAAACCCTTGGGAGTTACTTCTACATTGCTATTATATTGCCATGCTATGCTCGTAGACGTGGATTGGGTTTGAGAGATATTCATGACAGATGTGAGATTGTTAATAATGGTTTACTTAAGGTGGCAACTAAAACTCACATCTGGGTGGATTGAGGCACCTGGAGAACCCAGTGTTGTCTGTTTGTATAAGGACCGCCACCCAGGCTCAAAGGGATCATAAGATTATTCATGCTAGAAACTTCCGTGTGCAGCCACAAGCCATTTTGGGCTCTGGCATAGTTGAGTAAGTTGTGTGAGCTCTTGAAGAGGTGGACTAGCAGATGTAGGGGGATTGTAGGTGTAACGGTCTGCCCGGAGTAGAGAGTAAATGCTTCTGAAAGACTGTGTCTCGATCATCCGTTTCTCAAACGCCATGTAGTGCGAGAAATCCAACGGAGGAGATCGAGTCTTGTGCGGAAAAGTGCGCAAACCTCTGCAGAGTGTACAAACTAATCATGATTAGCCGTGTCCCCGGTTATGGACAATTTTGAGTATCTAGTTCTTGGATTATCCCGTTGATCTCATCATGTTACTTTAATTAATCTTGTTGGGTTAATGATGATACTTAATTGGGATTGAGATGCTGTCAACCATCTCAATGTTTCACAACCACCATGATAGTTAAATAAAATTTATTCCTTTGCAGTAGGGAAAAATTGGCTTTTCGCAAAAACATTAAACCATAGAGCTTTTCCACCAACCATATATGCATGTAGTGATAGTCTTTGTTCATCATTTCTCTATGGTGTGAATATGCCAGCATATTCCACGTGCTGACCCGTTTTCGGGCTGCAACGTTTCATGTTGCAGGATTCTTACGACGAGTAAGTGATACGTTAGGGTTACGATTTCTACACTCAACTTTGCCGTTGGTGTTGATGGGAATCCACAACCTTGTTACTTCCGCTAGTTGGATTGAGGTAATAGCATTTACGTTATTTTATACATGTGATTTACCTTTGTTATAAATCCTCGAGTACTGTGTGTGTCAGCATACCGATCCAGGGATGACACTTAAGCACAGAGACTTGATCCATTTGGGTCGGGTCGCTACAAACATGTTGCACAATCTTGGGAAAGAATGAAATTAATGCTAAGAAATTATCCTACTCATGGTTTAAATCTTTGGATGATTATAAAAAAATTGTGCGGGATTGAATTTTGTTTCTAGAAATCTTTTAGATTCCGCAGCGGGTGGTACTTCTATGGAAATTACTTTTGGTGAAGCTGCTAAATTTCTTAATAGTGTTATGGCAAATTATTCACAATGGCATCCCGAAAGAGCACCTACTAGTAAAAATGTTAATTCGGTTGAAGAAATTAGTACTTTGAGTGAAAAAGTTGATGCTATTTTGTAATTGGTTGCTAGTAAAAGTGTTTTTATTGATCCTAATGATGTGTCTTTTGTCTACTTCGATTGAGCAAAATAGTGATCCCATAGATGTGAATTTTGTCTTGCGAAACAATTTTAATAACAGTGCTTATAGAGGTAGTTTTCATCCTAGGCCTTTTCCTAGAAATTCCTCTACTAATTATGGTAATTCCTATGGTAATTCTTCTTATAATAATAATAGGGACCCCTCTGATCTTGAGAGTAATATTAAACAAATTATCAATGCTGTAAAAATTTCAATACTACAATAGAAGAAAAATTGAGTAAACTTGATGATATGTCTAGAAGCATTGATAGACTTACGCATGATGTGGAAAATCACAAGATTAAAATTTTTCCACCCAAAGTTGGTATCAATGAATCACTTAAGGCTTTATATGTTTCTATGGATGAAAGTAAGAAAAGAACCGCCATGCTTAAAGCTAAACGAGAAATTTTAGAAAGAATATTTTCTACTGATTGCTTTCATAAAAATGATGAAGATCTTAAGATGATTGGTGTTTCTTCTATGGATTCCTTGATTACTAAGATTTTCGTTGATGATAAGGGGACTGAATAATGGTCTACTTTAGCTAGAAGGCGTCCCGATAATTCGGAGGGTGAAAATCTTGATGATAAAATTGCTCAAAGTGGGTTTGGAGAGGTGAGAACTTTAACTAGTGATGTGCCCACTCTTTGGGATTACAATGACTTTAATTATTATAGTTGCTCTTTGATTGATGAATTTATTTGTTGCAATCCATGATAAATTCACCTTATTCCTATGAACAAAATAAAGCTTTTACTAAACATGTCGTAGATGCTATGATGAAAGCTTTAGAAGAAAAGTTGGAATTAGAGATCTCAATTCCTAGAAAATTATAAGATGGGTGGGAACCTACCATTAAAGTCAAGATTAAAAATAATGAGTGTTTTGCTTTATGGGATTTGGGATCTAGTGTTTCCACAATTCCGAAATCTTTATGTGATGTGCTTGGTCTTACCGATATTGAAGAATGTTCTCTTAATTTGCACTTGGTGGATTCTACTATTAAAAAGCCTCTGGGAAGAATTAATGATGTTCTTATCCTTGCAAATAGGAATTATGTGCCCATAGATTTCATTGTTCTTGATATTGATTGCAATCCATCTTGTCCTATCATACTTGGTAGACCGTTTTAACGCACTATTGGTGTCGTGATTGATATGAAAGAAGGCAATATTAAATTTCAGTTTCCATTAAGAAAGGGCATGGAACACTTGCCTAGAACAAGAATTAAGTCACGATATGAATCAATCATGAGTTCATCCTATGGATCAAAAACCAAAGATGACAATACTTGAATCTATGAATTATGCCTAGCTAGGGGCGTAAAATGATAGCGCCTGTTGGGAGGCAACCCAATGAATAAAATTTAGTTTTTGCCTTTTTCTTTCTGTTCTTGAGTGTTTTCAAAATTATGCTACTATTATGATTTTGTTTTTTATGTTTAAATTAGTGTTTGTGCCAAGCAAAGCCTTTGGGATCATGTTGGGTGATAGTTGCTTTGAGCTTGTTGAAAAACAAAAGCTTTTGCGTCCAGTAACATAATTGTTTACATTTGCAGAAGCATGATAAAATCCTGATTTTTTTACACAAGATTCATATACAAATTGTCTATGTTGTCCTAATTTTTCAGAATTTTTGGAGTTACATAAGTATGGACAAAGTCCAGATTACTACTCACTGTTTTGTTTTTGATAGATTATGTTTTCTTTGCATTGTGTGCTTATTTTGATGAATCTATGGATTGTATCTGGTGGTATAAGACATGGTAAAGTTGGAATATAGTACATATAATGCAAGAATAAAATATGAATGGGTTTGCAACAGTACTTACACTACTGCAGGATGCTGCTAACGCGACACTACGATCAGAGACCCTTCGACGAAACTATGTGCGATGCAATAATCGCAAACAGTGGTGTAAATAACCATCAAAAAAGGTGCAAAACGTTTGCGATGATGGATGCATGAAACACGGTTCAGATTTTAGGTGCGTGTGCGATTCAGGGCATACGGTTCAGTTCAATTAACTGTTTTTGATGAGGAGGAACAAAAGAAACGGGCAGCCAGATGAAGGTGTGTGCGATGTAGAGCATACGGTTCACTCGGATGAACTGTTTGTGATTAGGCAACACAAAAGAAACGGTCAGCCAGATCAAGGTGTGCGCGATGTACAGCATACAGTTCACTCGGATGAACTGTTTGTGATTAGGCAACACAAAAGAAACGGTCAGCCAGATCAAGGTGTGTGTGATGTACGACATGCGGTTCACCCGGATGAACTGTTTGCGTTGATACAAGAGAACAGAAATGGTTCAATATAACAAATACCATAAATATTGCAAGGTTCAAATTCAATGATTACAACGCCCAAATTCAAACATTGCAAGCTGCGTCATTTCTGAAAGGGGATCAGCTGCTGACAAGTCATGTATGGGTTTGACACAATAACTTCCAATTTCTTTGCCATATGCTCTAGCAATATGAAGTTCGACATTTTTGGAGGCACTTCCATTCCACAGTACCAGCCGACTCTGATAATCATACCATTTATATTTCCTAATTAAATGTGTGTTCAACCTCAATACCCTCAGTACCTTTGCTCTGGCAAGAAAGAACCTGGCGACTGTAATCTCCAATGGGGTCCCTCGGTAGGAGTTCAAAGTAATATTTGAGAGATGCCGATCCAGGCATTCGAGATTGTCGTTATAAACATCATCCACCTCCGGGCCTAATATGCACTGCAAAAGAAGAGAACGTGTTAGTGCCTACATGCAGTTTTGAACACTGCTACACACCCATTTGGTTTGGAGGATTTGGAAAATGCACCAACGTGCCATCTTTGATCTGGCATGATTAACATGGGCATTTGATTACAATCTACTCCCTCCGTCCCGTAATGTAAGACATTTTTTGACACTACACTAGTGTTAAAAGATGTCTTACATTATGGGACAGAGGGAGTAGAAACATGTAGCCTTCTTCACAAGAGGTTGGATTGGATGAAAAATTCCCTAAGAAAACTAGTACAGATGAATCCAAAGGAGAAATGCTTATGGATGATTGTAACCATATGAATGAAGCAACCAATATGGGGTGGGGTGTATGTCCTAAAATCCTCCAAAATTCCTTCATAAATCGGAGTACATTGTCATCGTAAACTTGGGAAAAGGTGCAAAAAATTGAACTCCCTTATGGTTAACATTTAACAGGAAAGGAACATCACCTTGATATACAGCTTCTTCAGGCAAGGAAAGCATCTCAGGCAACTCGCAACTTGGTCCAGGTTGGGGCCGACAGATTCTAGTGCCAAGACCTTCACTGTGCCCAGAGTCTGGGTGAAGCTTCGCTGGATGACAGATGATCATACATCTTCAAAACTAGAAATAACGTTGATATCAAGAAGGAGAGGTATATAAGGCGATTGTTGTACCCGAAAGTTGAAGTATTTGACAGACGAGTAGCCCACCACTTTCAATTTTGGCACAGAAATGACATTGATTCTTGTTGGACCTTGTTGATCAACTACAAGTAATCTCTCAAGTGAAGGTGTGTCCTGGATGACCATATTTTGGTCCACCTTTTGTGATCTATCGTTGCAGCACCAGCAACACACATAAATAGTCCGGAGAGTCCTGGTGGTGATGTGCAAGGTACTCGACCAATTCATCGCCTGAAGATGAAGGAACTTTAGTGCAGTACAATCATGGAGCAGGCGCTCCATGTCATCCTCTGGGATGCGGACGGCAACGAGCTCGAGGTGCTTCAGTCGTGGTAGAAAAAGAGCGGGCGTGTCATTAAGGGGGATGGCAGTTCATGAACTTGGCGAGGCGCAGCATGGACGCAAAGAAGAGCGCGGACGTTTGCAGCAAGCGCATATGCCCATCATTATAACTTAGCTTCTCGAGCTGATCTATGGCGCGGGATCAGAACCACTCGTCAAGCTTGGCTCGGTCCTTGCCATTGGAATAGAACTTGCCCATGATAAGGCCTTTGATTGGGCCATCATGACTGCCGAGGATCTGGGAGAACGCATCCAAGCTTTGGCGATAGCCATGGCAGAGCTTGTGGATGTCGAGGAGGTCGACAGGGGTGCGGAGCCATAGGGTGCGCCACCATCGGGAAATGGCGGCTGTCCTCGCCTGATATTTGATTGGGAGGAGGGATATGATAACTATCAACATATCATCAGGGAGGTTGTTGATGAAGTCTAGGCCTGCTGGAGTCGCTTGCGGTTCTTTCTTGACCCGCCTCCGGTTGTTGGCAGCCTCGTTCTCCACCTCGTCGGCGGGGACGAAAATCCCTGTCTGCACATTCACGCCGTGCTCCGGTGCTTCGGTAGCCCTGGCGTCGCCACTCCCTCCGATGGGGCACTTCAGCGGCATCCTCGTACACTGACGGCTTTGAGGACTCAGAGCAGCGTCGAGGATGCAGGCGGAGAGAGAGGAATTGTGTGTGTGGCGAGGATGGGGGGTGTGGCCGCTCGGCGGCGCCATTAATATAGACTAGTGGGAGCGAGGCGGGCGGCGGTCCAAGGTTGTCTCGCTTCCCGGTGAGAACGACTGCTTAATCTCTAGTATTAATGAAATCTATGCTTAATTATTGAATTTTAGTTGTAAAAAATAGATAGTGCCATTGATTTTTAGCTGCATATTTTGACAAATCGCAGTGTCTCTTGGCTTAGCGCCGAAGTCTGACTTTAATTTGCATACCATAATCTGAATCGTTTGCGTTGAAGAGATGCACAGATCCTGTGTTGAACAGCTTGTACGCTTCCCGGTGAGCCTGCGCACCGGACTGCGCTCGCACGCCTCCCGTTGAGTCAAGCAACTGTCCACAAGGCACCTCCTATAGCGATTAAAACCAAGAAACGTGGCGTCAGGTGAATGGTTAACCGAACGCACACGGTTTGAATTATACAAACGTTTGAGATATTAAAGTGGCAGCTATTATTTTCAAAATGCCTTTGTTGGTTCTCATTATTCGAGTGCGCCTTCTCTCAAAATGGACACGAAAAATACCACAGCATGTCGGGTACCCTTCCATGATAGCATGCCAAGTTTCACGAATTACAGACGAGTTTTGGATTTACTACAATTTAAAAACAAGGCATCTCAATGTTTTGTCGGCAATCAACGGTGCCCTGGTGTTTGAAATTCATTCCCATTTCTTGCATGGGACCTAAGCATGCACCCAAGGACACATATTTGATTTTTCAACCAATTTATATGCACTGGAGCATGTGCATGTAGTTCAAATTTGAATTATGCACATAAATGCATTGAAAACTCACTTAATGCATAAAAATGTCCAAACGAACCCCAAAAAATCACAAAAAATAACACAACACTCCTCTTGTTCTATGTTGACATGAGAAAACTTTCGAAAGCAACAAGAGGCAATGGATATCGTTTCGTCCCCAAAGGTGGGGCGTTCCCTACCGAAACCATCATGCTTGTTGTGAGAAGCTCTCGTTTGTGAGAAGCATATACCCAAACCTACCCCAGATGGGACAAAAAATTTACCATGGCATGTTGATGCCGCTCCATGATAGCATGCCAAGTTTCATGAATTTCAGACGAGTTTTGAATTTACTAGAATTTAAAAACCAGGCATCTCAATATTTTGCCGGCAATCAACAGTGCCCTGGTGTTTGAAATTCATTCCCATTTCTTGCATGGGACTTAAGCATGCACCCAAGGACACAGATTTGATTTTTCAACCAATTTATATGCACTGGAGCATGTGCATGTAGTTCAAATTTGAATTATGCACATAAATGCATTGAAACTCACTTAATGCATAAAAATGTCCAAACGAACCCCGAAAAATCACAAAAAATAACACAACACACCTGTTGTTCTATGTTGACACGAGAAAATTTTTGAAAGCAATAAGGGGCAATGGATATCGTTTCGTCCCCAAAGGTGGGGTGTTCCCTACCGAAACCATCATGCTTCTTGTGAGAAGCTCTGGTTTGTGAGAAGCATATACCCAAACCTGCCACAAATGGGACAAAAGATTACCACGGAAGTTGATGCCGCTCCATGATAGCATGCCAAGTTTCATGAATTTCAGACCAGTTTCGGATTTACTAGAATTTAAAAACCAGGCATCTCAATGTTTTGCCGGCAATCAACGGTGCCCTGGTGTTTGAAATTCATTCCCATTTCTTGCATGGGACCTAAGCATGCACCGAAGGACACAGATTTGATTTTTCAGACAATTTGTATGCACTGGAGCATGTGCATGTAGTTCAAATTTGAATTATGCACATAAATGCATTGAAAACTTACTTAATGCATAAAAAAGTCCAAACGAATGCCAAAAATCACAAAAAATAACACAACACTCCTATTGTTCTATGTTGACACGAGAATTTTTTTTAAAGCTATAAGAGGCAATGGATATCGTTTCGTCCCTAAAGGTGGGGAGTTCCATACTGAAACCATCATGCTTGTTGTGAGAAGCTCTGGTTTGTGAGAATCATATACCCAAACCTGCCCCAAATGGGACAAAAAAATTACCACGGCATTTTGATGCCACTCCATGATAGCATGCCAAGTTTCATGAATTTCAGACGAATTTTGGATTTAATAGAATTTAAAAACCAGGCATCTCAATGTTTTGCCGGCAATCAACGGTGCCCTGGTGTTTGAAATTCATTCCCATTTCTTGCATGGGACCTAAGCATGCACCCAAGGACACAGATTTGATTTTTCAGCCAATTTATATGCACTGGAGCATGTGCATGTAGTTCAAATTTGAATTATGCACATAAAATGAATTCAAAACTTACTTAATGCATAAAAAAGTCCAAACGAACCCCAAAAATCACAAAAAATAACACAACACTCCTGTTGTTCTATGTTGAGACGAGAAATTTTTTAAAGCATTAAGAGGCAATGGATATCGTTTCGTCCCCAAAGGTGGGGAGTTCCGTATCGAAACCATCATGCTTCTTGTGAGAAGCTCTGGTTTGTGAGAATCATATACCCAAACCTGCCCCAAATGGGACAAAAAAATTACCACGGCATTTTGATGCCGCTCCATGATAGCATGCTAAGTTTCTTGAATTTCAGACGAATTTTGGATTTAATAGAATTTAAAAACCAGGCATCTCAATGTTTTGCCGGCAATCTACGTGGCCCTGGTGTTTGAAATTCATTCCCATTTCTTGCATGGGACCTAAGCATGCACCCAAGGACACAGATTTGATTTTTCAACCAATTTATATGCACTGGAGCATGTGCATCTAGTTCAAATTTGAATTATGCACATAAATGCATTGAAAACTCACTTAATGCATCAAAATTTCCTCTTGGGGCATTGATTTTTAGTTGTAATGTTTTGCCGGCATGAGAAAACTTTCGAAAGCAACAAGAGGCAATGGATATTGTTTCGTCCCCAAAGGTGGGGCGTTCCCTACCGAAACCATCATGCTTGTTGTGAGAAGCTCTCGTTTGTGAGAAGCATATACCCAAACCTGCCCCAAATGGGACAAAAACTTTACCACGGCATGTTGATGCCGCTCTATGATAGCATGCCAAGTTTCATGAATTTCAGACCAGTTTCAGAGTTACTAGAATTTAAAACCAGGCATCTCAATGTTTTGCCGGCAATCAACGGTGCCCTGGTGTTTGAAATTCATTCCCATTTCTTGCATGGGACCTAAGCATGCACCCAAGGACATAGATTTGATTTTTCAACCAATGTATATGCACTGGAGCATGTGCATCTAGTTCAAATTTGAATTATGCACATAAATGCATTGAAAACTCACTTAATGCCTAAAAATGTCCAAACGAACCCCAAAAAATCACAAAAAATAACAGAACACTCCTATTGTTCTATGTTGACACGAGAAAATTTTTGAAAGCAATAAGGGGCAATGGATATCATTTTGTCCCCAAAGGTGGGGCATTCCCTACCGAACCATCATGCTTGTTGTGAGAAGCTCTGGGTTGTGAGAAGCATATACCCAAACCTGCACCAAATGGGACAAAAAAATTACCACAGAAGTTGATGCCGCTCCATGATAGCATGCCAAGTTTCATGAATTTCAGACAAGTTTCAGATTTACTAGAATTTAAAACCAGGCATCTCAATGTTTTGCCGGCAATCAACGGTGCCCTGGTGTTTTAAATTCATTCCCATTTCTTGCATGGGACCTAAGCATGCACCCAAGGACATAGATTTGATTTTTCAACCAATTTATATGCACTGGAGCATGTGCATCTAGTTCAAATTTGAATTATGCACATAAATGCATTGAAAACTCACTTAATGCATCAAAATTTCCAAATGAACTCCGAAAAATCACAAAAAATAACACAACACTCCTATTGTTCTATGTTGACACAAGAAAAGTTTTGAAAGCAACAAGGGGCAATGGATACCGTTTCGTCCCCAAAGGTTGGGCGTTCCCTACCTAAACCATCATGCTTGTTGTGAGAACCTCTGGTTTGTGAGAAGCATATACCCAAACCTACCCCAAATGGGACAAAAACTTTACCACGACATGTTGATGCCGCTCCATGATAGCATGCCAAGTTTCATGAATTTCAGACGAGTTTTGGATTTACTAAAATTTAAAAACCAGGCATCTTAATGTTTTGCCGGCAATCAACGATGCCCTGGTGTTTGAAATTCATTCCCATATCTTGCATGGGACCTAAGCATGCACCCAAGGACACATATTTTATTTTTCAACCAATTTATATGCAATTGAGCATGTGCATGAAGTTCAAATTTGAATTATGCACATAAATGCATTCAAAACTCAGTTGATGCATGAAAATGTTCAAACGAACCCCGAAAAAAAACAAAAAAAACACTCATGTTGTTCTATGTTGACACGAGAAGAATTTTTAAAATAATAAGAGGCAATGGATATTGTTTCGTCCCCAAAGGTGGGGCGTTCCCTACCGAAACCATCATGCTTGTTGTGAGAAGCTCTGGTTTGTGAGAAGCATATACCCAAACCTGCCCCAAATGGGACAAAAACTTTACCATGGCATGTTGATGCCGCTCCATGATAGCATGCCAATTTTCATGAATTTCAGACGAGTTTTGGATTTACTAGAATTTAAAGACCAGGCATCTCAATGTTTTGCCAGCAATCAACAGTGCCCTGGTGTTTGAAATTCATTCCTATTTCTTGCATGGGACCTAAGCATTCACCCAAGGACACAGATTTGATTTTTCAACCAATTTATATGCACTGGAGCATGTGCATGTAGTTCAAATTTGAATTATGCACATAAATGCATTGAAAACTCACTTAATGCATAAAAATGTCCAAACGAACCCCGAAAAATCACAAAAAATAACACAACACTCCTGTTGTTCTATGTTGACACGAGAAAATTTTTGAAAGCAATAAGAGGTAATGGATATCATTTCGTCCCCAAAGGTGGGGCGTTACCTACCGAAACCATCATGCTTGTTTTGAGAAGCTTTGGTTTGTGAGAAGCATATACCCAAACCTGCCCCAAATGGGACAAAATATTTACCACGGAAGTTGATGCCGCTCCATGATAGCATGCCAAGTTTCATGAATTTCAGACGAGTTTTGGATTTACTAGAATTTAAAAACCAGGCATGTCGGTGTACAAAAGTAGGGGCTCTCCTTTTTACCCTTTTACTTGTGCACGGGCAGTCGGAGCTGCGCCCATGGCCACACTAAGCAAGGTAGAGGACGGAAGCCGAAGGCACAAGGCGACTAGAGGCAACGCCAATACGAGAGACCACAAAGAGCAAGATGGCAAGGTGGACTCCCTTGGCAAGACCCTTGCCGGGGCAGCCTCCGCAGCCCCGGCAAGAGCCTTGCCGGGGCAACTTGCCCGACACCAGCAGAGCAAGCCACCCTTGAGCCCGCTCGTTCCCACACCACCAACCATCCACATTGGAACCAAGGCTCGGGAGGCGCCTCTGTGGTGGCATGCAGATCTTCATCAAGACCATAAACACACGAGATCAAATGAGGACCAGAAGACGATGACCCTCGGCAGGATCCTAACCGAGGAAGTCCACGAGATCCCCGGCAAGGCGCTTTCCCGGGATGACTACGGTGCCACGGCAAGACCCTTGCCGGGGCCCCGGCAAGGCTCTTGCCGAAGACACTTATGGGGCAGCGGCCAGGCCCACGTCTGCCAAGACTACGCCGCCACTCCCATATAGCTGCTAGCTCAACAAGGTGGGCAGGCATCTGCGTGGCAGCATGCGGCCTCTACGGCGACTCAGCTAGCACCTGCGTGGCGGCATGCAGATCTTCGTGAAGGCTCCACCACCGCGCCAGCCCAACAGCTAGCCAACGTGGCGCTACAATGCCTCGTCAGCCCGGACGCGCGTTGCAGCCAGGCGAGGCGGCGACAGCTGGGACGAGCTTCCTTGCCGTCCCCAATAAAGCAAGAGGGTCTCGTCGGCAGCGCATTAAATACATACACCAAAGTAGGACTAGGGTTTTACGCATCCTCGTGGCCCGAACCTGGGTAAACGATCCTTGTGCTGGCTTCTGGACCTGCTCTTTGCACAACCCCGCGCCCGCCAACCATAGAAGGGATCCCAGCGATCCCATAGGTGTCGTTTCCACCGACATCTTTGGCGCGCCAGGTAGGGGGCGCAGTTGTGAGAATCTGGTCTAGCAGTTAGTTTAGCAGTTTCCATCGCCATCACTCCCAAGAAGAAGACAATCATGGCGATCGGCTCGTCGGGAGCCGAACGGCCCGTACCAGTGCGGGCGAGCAGCGGGCCGGTCGCGGACAGAACCCGAGCCGCAGCCCGTGAGCACCAACATCGCTCTAGCAGTCAGAGCCTGGCGAGCGGCATCGTTCGTGCGCGAGACGACGGGCTGCACGCTGCCAAATCCAAAGACAGAGCTGGCCCCCCCACAGGCGGCGCGGGGCCCTCCAGGGGTGGCGCCGTGCCACCTACGGGCGGTGCAGCAACCTCCATGACGCCTACGCCGGCGCCCACAACGCACTCTTCCCAGGGTGTGCGCGATGAGCAGCGTTACCATGCTGGTGACCCCGGACGCCGTCGTGGGAAGAGTCATGTGCATCATTCGTGGGACGAAGGAGGCTAGCATGCCCGCCGAAGTGCTGGCGAAAATGGCGCACAGCCGCTAGGCCGTGATAGAGCTTCTTCTAACGTGGTTAGAAGTCGGAGCGCATCACAGTCCACGCAGCTTTCGCCGCCACCCATGCCAGGAGAAGCTTTAGCGAGCGTGCAGCTGCTCCTCGACTTCCCTCCTACCGCGGAAAAGCTCGACGAGTGGAGAGCCACCATCTGGAGCCTCATCGGTGTTGCCAACAAGGATGAACCGCGACCACCGGGGCCCTCGGGCCGACGCTCTGTCGAGCCACCACATGCCAGCGGTGGAATGACCGGAGGTGCTGCAGCCATGGTGCACTCTCCTCCCCCACGCCAGTTGCCGCGGGTGCCAGTGTTTCGTGATGACGCTTGTGATAACATTTCCATAGCGTCGTCCGACCCATGGACCCACCGCAATCAGCGCCAAGTTCTTCGAGAGCGAGCCCATGAAGACGCTCGAACCACCATCGAGCGTCGGCACGACGCGCGCCACCAGTCAGATAGGCGGGCAGGGCCCACTATGGACCACCCAGCACCGGGAGGCTCCGATGGCCTACCCTACGAGGTGGGTTACCCGGCCTTTACCCGTGAGCTGCGGCAGTTCCAGTGGCCGTCCCACCGCATGTTCAAGACCGACGTCGGCGAGAAGTACAACGGCAAGACCCACCCGTCGGAGTTCCTCAGCATCTACACCATCGCGATGCAAGCCGCTAGAGCTCGCAATGACAAGGTGCTTGCCAATTACTTCCTGTTGGCAATGAAGCCCAATGTCATGTCTTGGTTGATGCACTTGCCGGCGGATTCCATTTCTTCTTTGTCGGATCTGTGTCATGAGTTCATTGGTGCCTTCACTTGAGGCCACCAAGCTCATGGCCAGGCCAGTGATTTGCATATCATTCCCCAGAAGGAAGGTGAAACCCTGCGCAAGTACTTACAGAGGTTCAGCCGGGTGCAATACAACATCCCAGATGTTCATCCCGCTGCCGTGATCAGCGCGTTCCATCAGAATGTGCGCAACCGCAAGATGAGTGAAGAGCTGGCAACGAACAAGGTTAAAGATGTGGTCGAACTTTATGTTCTGGCCGATAGATGCGCCCGGGCTGAAGAGAGAAGGAAGTACCCCAGCGAGGACGCCGGCGCGGAAACCGACTCTACGGACGAAGACACCGCCGCCCCGATAAAAAAGGGCCGGCGCCGCCAGAGGAAGCGTAAGGGCAAGGCCGTGCTTGCCGTCGAGGGATCCGACGACACCGGCGCCACCCAGAAGGCCAAGGCAGATGACCCCGGCAAGGAGATTGACGGGTGCGCCACTTGCCGGGCCTTGGCGGCTGCCGACAAGCCAGGGGGCTCCGACAAGCAGTATTGCAAGATCCACCGCACCAAGGGCCACGACCTCCAGAACTGCCGACAAGTCGAGCTACTTGCTGAAAAGCAAAAAGCCGAGTATGAGAGGCGGGACAAGGAGTAGGGTCAAGATGGTGCCGAAGGATCCGACAAGAAGCGTGGTGGCCAATGAGGCCGCCGCGGCAAGGATAACAAGCGAGAGAGGCCCGCTTAGGGCCGCGACAACAAGCCAGAAGACGATGATCATGACGAGGACGATTAGTCCGGCGAGCATGAGTTTCAGAAAGCTACGGAGGCCATGTGCGTCGACGGTGGCGCCTCGCTGCATACTTCTCACCGCCAGCTCAAGTAGTGGGCGCATGAGACCACAACAGTGGAACCATCGCTCGATGCTCAAAGGCCAC
This sequence comes from Triticum aestivum, assembly GCF_018294505.1. Classification (NCBI taxonomy): domain Eukaryota; kingdom Viridiplantae; phylum Streptophyta; class Magnoliopsida; order Poales; family Poaceae; genus Triticum; species Triticum aestivum. Next base: position 137,181,596 of record NC_057805.1, read on the forward strand.
TGAAGTGGTCCAGCACGCCTATCATTTTTGACGCCGAGGACCACCCTGATTGCACAACTGCGGTCAGGTGTTTGCCGTTGTTGGTTTCACCAACGATACGCAACCTCAAGGTGACAAAGATGCTAGTTGACGGCGGGGCCGGACTGAACTTGATCTCTCCTGTTGTGATCGAAAGGCTGCAGATCCCTGATGGAGACCTCAAGGAGACCAGCACGTTTCAAGGCGTCAACCCGGGGAGGAGTCAGCCAAAGGGTAAGGTCACGCTACCTGTGACGTTTGGAGGCGAGTTGAACTATAGGACGGAGAGGATTGTCTTCGATGTAGCCGAGATCCCCTTGCCCTACAATGGGATCCTCGGCCGCCCGGCACTAGCCAAGTTCATGGCGGCGTCACATTACGCCTACAACACGGTGAAAATGCCTGGGCCGATGACCATCATCACCGTCCCCTGTGACAAGAAGGATGCGCTGATCTGTGCCGACCAACTCTACCGGGAAGCAGTTGCAGCAACTACTGCCAAGGCACTTGCTCCTGCCGCTGAAGCCCCGGGAGGGAAGAAGAAGACCGGCAAGACCTCTCGCGCCCACTCCGGCAAGCGCACCTCTTCAGAGTGTTGCGCTACCGTCGAGGTCGTGCCAGAGAGCTCCACCGGCAAGAGCAAGAAATCTAGAGCTGCACCGCCAGAGACCAAGAAGGTGTCCGTCAAGGAGGATGGCACGGGAGGGGCTTTCACCATAAGCTCCACCCTCGACAGCAAATAGGAAGGCGCGCTCGTCACCTTCCTGCGGGCGAATGTCGACGTGTTTGTGTGGCAAGCATCCGACATCCCCGGCCTTCCCAGGGAGGTGATTGAGCACCACCTTGTTGTATGTCCCCATGCGCGGCCCGTCAAGCAGAAGATCAGGAACCATGCTTTGGAAAGGCAAGAGTTCATCACAGAGGAGATCAGGAAGTTGGAAGCGGCAGGCTTGGTGAGAGGAGTACTCCATCCGAGGTGGTTGGCCAATCCGGTGGTGGTGCACAAGGCGAATGGGAAGTGGAGGCTGTGTATTGACTACACAGATATCAATAAGGCTTGTCCCAAGGACCCTTTCCCATTGCTGCGCATCGACCAGATTGTTGACTCCATGGTCGGGTGTGATCTGTTATCATTCCTTGACGCCTACTTAGGATACCACTAGATCTTCATGACAAGAGAAGACAAAGAAAAGACAGCATTCATCAGCCCATGTGGTACGTATTGCTTTTTACGGATGCCTTTCGGGTTGAAGAGTGTTGGCTCAACATTTGCAAGAGCAGTCCAAATTGGTTTTGAGCCCGAGCTACATAGAAATATGGAAGCATATATGGATGACATAGTGGTCAAAACCAAAGACAGCGCAACATTTGTACAAGATCTGGAAGAGACGTTCGCAAATTTGCGCAAGATCAACCTCAAGTTGAACCCTGAGAAGTGTGTCTTCGGAGTTCTATCCGGCAAACTTCTCGGGTTCTTTGTGTCACAGCGTGGGATCGAGGCGAGCCCAGACAAGATCAAGGCTATCAAACAGATTGAGGTGCCCAAGCGGATCAAGGATGTGCGTCGGCTCACCGGCTGCGTTGCCACCATGAGCCGATTCATCTCCAAGTCAGCCGAGCGCACCCTTCCCTTTTTCAAAATCTTGAAAAAGGCGGGACCAATGGAATGGACCCCAGAGGCCGAAGAAGCGCTACAGGATTTGAAAAAATACCTCTCCTCTACGCCGATACTAGTTGCGCCTAAACCACAAGAGTCGTTGCTGCTGTACCTAGCGGCAACGAAACAAGTGGTCAGCGCCGCGCTAGTGGCACAGAGGTAGGTCGATGAAGAGGCAATGGCAATGGCAGGACTGGCGGATGATGAGCCAGGCCCCCCCGGCAGGGCCTGGTGCCGGCAAGGCAAGGCCCCCCGCAGAGCCTGACGCCATCAGGACGGGGCCCGCGCAACCAAATGAAGTGGTGCAGAAGAAGAAAATGATGCAGCACCCGGTTTACTTCGTCAGCTCCCTCTTGGAGGGAGCTAGGTCAAGGTACTCCGGTGTGCAGAAATTGCTCTTCGGCCTCCTTATGGCCTCGAGGAAGCTGTGTCATTACTTCCAAGCACAGGAAATCACCGTCATCACCCGCCTCCCGTTGCAACGGATATTGCATAACCCAGACGCAACCGGGAGAATTGTGGAGTGGGCCTTGGAGCTGTCAAGCTTTGGTTTGAAGTTTGAAAGTACTTCGACGATCCAGAGCAGAGTTTTAGCAGAGTTCATTGCGGAATGGACCTCAACGCCCGACGAAGAAATCTAGGCGACCACTCTCCCTGGCAAGGAAGCAAGTCACAACTGGATCATGTACTTTGACGGGGCTTTCTCGCTGCAAGGCGCCGGTGCTGGTGTGCTGCTCGTCGCCCCCACCGAAGAGCACCTCAAGTATGTAATCCAGATGCACTTTCCCAGGGAGATGTCCACAAAAAACACCGCTGAATACGAGGGGTTGCTTGCCGGTCACAGGATCGCAGCAGACCTCGGGGTTAAGAAGCTCATCGTAAGGGGTGATTCACAGCTTGCCATCAGGCAAGTCAACAAAGATTATTAGAGCCCGTTGATGGAGGCCTACGTAAATGAGTTGAGGAAGCTAGAAGAGGGCTTTGACGGTATACAAGCAGAGCACGTTCCCCGAGTGGAGAACGACATCGCCGATTACCTGTCGAAGCGCGCTGCCTTCAAACTACCTGTGGAACCAGGTACTTTTGTGCTTCGGTTAACTCAACCATCCGTTGAACCATCAACAGAGCAAAACAAGCGGAGGAAATCAGGCCCGGCAAGTACTTTCCCGCCGAGCTCCCAGGAGCCGCCGGCAAGGATGCTGTCGTGGACACTGAGCCTACCGTCGGGCAACCGACTCTGGCAGGGCATCAAGCCCTGGCCATAGAGACAGCTGCTCCCATGGCGAAGGAAATGCCTTTTGTCCTTGTCGTCGAGCCCCAGGCTCCGGCATGGGCACATCATACCGTCCGTTTCCTCCAGACAGGGGAAATTCCTGAGGAGGAGGAAGAAGCGGAGAAAGTAGCCCGTCGGTCTGCCATGTATCAATTCATCGACGACTTCCTATACAGAAAAAGACCGAACGGTGTGAAATTGAAGTGCATCCCCCGACAGGAAGGACTAGAGCTATTGGCAGAGATAAATGGAGGCATATGTGGCTCCCACATAGGGTTGAGAGCCCTTGCCGGCAAGGCATTCCGGCAAGGTTTCCTCTGGCCCACTGCCCTCCAGGGTGCAATGGCACTAGTAACTAGGTGTGAAGCGTGCCAGTTCCATTAGAAGAAGCTTCATCAACCAGCTCAAGCCCTTCAAACCATTCCTCTCTCCTAGCCATTTTCGGTCTGGGGGCTCCACATACTGGGCCCTTTCCCCCGCGTTGTCCGGGACTTTGAGTACTTGTACGTTGCAATCGACAAGTTCACAAAGTGGCCAGAAGTGGAGGCAGTGAGGAAGGTGACAGCACAGTCAGCCGTCAAGTTCTTCAAGGGGCTAGTCTGCCGTTTTGGTGTGCCAAACTGGGTCATCACCGACAACGGCACGCAGTTCACAAGCCACACCTTCATGCAATACATCCAGGACCTCGGCAGCAAGGTCTATTTTGCTTCCGTGGCACACCCACGGAGCAACGCCCAGGCGGAGAGGGCAAATGCTGAAGTACTGCGAGGTCTAAGAACAAATACTTTTGACAAACTACACAAGAGCGGAAGGCGCTGGCTTGATGAGTTGCCGGCCATTCTTTGGTTAATCAAAACGACACCAAATCGAGCCACCGGCCAGCCATCCTTTGCCCTAGTATACGGAGCAGAAGCAGTTCTCCCCACGGAACTCACATACAGGTCACCTCGAGTGCTCGCTTACGACGATTTTGACCAAGAGCAATTGCGGCAAGATGACGCAATGCTCCTCGAGGAAGATCGTCTTCGGGCGGCTGTGAGAGCAGCGCGCTACCAACAAGCCTTGCGCCGCTACCATAGCCGCAAGGTTCATGCCCGAAGCTTTGAGGAAGGCGACTTTGTTCTTCGGCGCGTTCAATTGGCCAAGAATTCCAACAAGTTGACGCCGAAGTGGGAAGGCCCTTATTGGGTAATACGAGTCACCGGGCCCGGTGTAGTCCGCCTGGAGACCGAAGATGCTATTCCGGTGAGCAACTCCTGGAACATTGAACATCTTCGCAAGTTTTACCCATAAGGCGGGGTTGCCGGGCCCCCCGGCAAACCACCTTTTGTACAAGCCTTGCCGGCAAAGCATGTAACCCTATGTACAAAGCCAGGCGCAGACCCTGAGCATAAATAAATGAAGCACTGGCGCCCTAAGTTTAGCATGCATGCTAGGTTAAGTCTCTCCCTCGGTTAGGGTTGATAGTGCTTTGCGGCGACTAACCCCTAGCATAGAGGTCGAGTGTGCATTTCTCTATTCCTTTCCGTCCTCTTTGGTTTGCAGGGTACATGGACGTTTCTGCTGAGCTGTTTGGAAGAAAGAGAATGAGCCGGCGCTCCGGCCTTGGCAAGCCAAGGTTGCCGGGGGCTGCAGATGCAAGAATCCAACCACGGCAAGCCAAGGCTGCCGGGGGCTGCGGATTCAGATAAGTCTTTTATCCTCTATTGTGCATTTCCGTATGAAGTTGGGGCATATGGAACCTCGTTTTGCTCCTAGACCACCGTGCTCCCCCTTTTTCCTGTACCCAAGTCCCTGGGTCGGAACCGGGTCGTAGTCGCGGTGGCGAGGAAATAAACGAAGGGCCTAACTCTACTTCGCCCCTGCCTCCGCCAAGAGCGTGATAATGGTCGAAAGAAGTAAGGGGACGACAAGGCCTGTTGCCGGGCGACAGTGTTTATCTTAAAAATAACAAGGATTCACTCTTTGGCATGGACTTCGCCCGCGCACAAAGAACCCGACAAACACCCTTTTTGATTAAAAACATCCCATACAAGTACAGTTCATACGGAATGAAAAACATGAGCAAGGGGATTACAAGTCTTAAGATTAACAAGTGCCCGCAGGCTTACAAACTAAAAAGAGATAAGATGCCCGTAATCCCTTTCTTGTCCCTCTCTCCAGAAGGTGGAACAAGGTAGTAGGAGGGCAAAAAGAGCGCCTAGGCGAGGTACGAGGAGCAGAAGGCACCAAGAGAACATCCCGGTGCCGGGAGGGGAGCTGGAAGATGAGGCAGCGGGCCGACAATACGCGATGAAGGCGTCGGTGCCCACGTACTCCGACTTGACGGCCGCCACCCGCCTTCTTCGCCTTCTCTGACCCTCCTACGCCAGCCGTCCAAGGAGGCGACGGGGAACGCGCCGATGGAGAGCTTGTAGAGGAAGGCCCTTGGCAGGGCGCGTGGCCGAGGGAGGGGCGACACGGTCAGTCAGAGTCGAGGTCGGCGTCCCGCTACTGGACGCCCTCGTCGATGCTGTCGCTGTCCTCCTCGTCACTCCCGCTTGAGGAGGAATCTTCATCATCGGAGGAGCTCTCGACGCAGCACTTTAGGCGAGTTCCAAGATCTCCAAAGACCTTGACAAAGAGCAGGCCGTCCTCCATTAACTTGAAGTAGAGGATGAGCCCCGCCGTCAAGCTGTGGACACGGGCGAACGTCTTCCATCTGCAACGGAGGTACATGACGTGAGGAGCGGGGAAGTCGACGTCGACCCGCGTGCCGCCGTTCCCGCAGCCCCTCATATGCAACCTAAGGGTCTGGGGCAGATGAAGCTCCATCTCCCGAGCAAATGGGGTAGGGAGACGAAGACGACAACGCGGTGGCCAGCGCAGCCTGATGAAGAACTCGAAGGGCTGGTCCCCAACGTGGCCCTCCATCGGGGGAGGCATCGCTGGCGGAGGCGAGGCCGGTGCGCCGCCCTGCCCCCCTCTTCCCCGAGCGCCCCGGCGACCTCGGCCTCGCCTCCTCCCCCTTCCTCTCGTGGCCAGATCCGCCGCCGCGAGCTCTTGCGAAGGAGGGACGCGCTGTCGAGGAGCGACCCTCGCCGCCACCGTTGAAGGGCCGGCCCCCCCTCTCGCCATGGCAGATGAAAGAAAGGAGCGAAAGGGGAAGGAGATGGATGATGGAAGAATGTGGGATGACATCCCCTCCCCCTTCTTATAAAGGAGCGGGTTCGGGGCTCGGCCGCCCCACTCAACCAATCCGGCCATCGACGGCGCAGGGAATCAAGACCGACCCGCTGCCCCAACAGCGACAGCCCGGTTTCCTACCTCCACCGCCTACCACCTGCATGGGGGACATGTGGTGAGCAAGGAGAATCGAGGGGACGGGTGAGGCGACCGCTCCCAACCCCGTGATCATGGGGCGCGGATGCCTTGAAGACCACGACCAGAGTCCACTCAGTAAATGAGCCGCGCCTCTGCGTCTCCCTCTTTTTATGGGGAAGGCGCGAGCCGCCTCTTTACCACGATGTGACGCATGCGTGCGGGAACCGCCCCACGCATGACCCCCACGTCAAGCACAACCCTCCACGACGCGCGTTCAACACGGGTCGTGGGGAAGCGCAAGCGAGCGAAGAAGTTACCGCGGTAAAATTCCGCCCCGCCTTCCCGCGCACCATTCTGGGCCCGGCCCAACAACGCGTTGCGCTTATATGTGGCCTAGGCCCAGGGGCTCCTGTCGGTGTAAAAAAGTAGGGGCTCTCCTTTTTACCCCTTTACTTGTGCACGGGCAGTCGGAGCCGCGCCCACGGCCACACTACGCAGGGAAAAGGAGGGAAGCCGAAGGCACAAGGCGACCAGAGGCAACACCAAGACCAGAGACCACAAAGAGCAAGAGGGCAAGGTGGACTCCCTCGGCAGGACCCTTGCCGGGGCAGCCTCCGCAGCCCCGGCAAGAGCCTTGCCGCGGCAACTTGCCCGACGCCAGCAGAGCAAGCCACCCTTGAGCCCGCAGGTTCCCACACCACCAACCATCCACATTGGAACCAAGGCTCGAGAGGCGCCTCTGTGGTGGCATGCAGATCTTCATCAAGATCATAAACACATGAGATCATATGAGGACCAGAAGACGAGGACCCTTGGCGTGATCCGAGCCGAGGAATTCCACGAGATCCCCGGCAAGGCGCTTGCCGGGGATGACTATGATGCCACGGCAAGACCCTTGCCAGGGCCCCGACAAGGCTCTTGCCGAAGACATTTTTGGGGTCGCGGCCAAGCCCACGTCTGCCAAGACTACACCGCCGCTCCCATACAGCTACTAGCTCAACCAGCTGGGCAGGCACCTGCGTGGCAGCGTGCGGCCTCTACGCCGACTCAGCTAGCACCTGCGTGGCGGCATGCAGATCTTCGTGAAGGCTCCACCACCGCGCCAGCCCAGCAGCCAGCCAACGTGGCGCTACAACGCCTCGTCAGCCCGGACGCGCGTCGCAGCTAGGCGAGGCGGTGAGAATTGGGATGAGCTTACTTTCCGTCCCCAATAAAGCAAGAGGGGCATGTCGGCATCGCATTAAATGCGTTATTCCGACGGTGCCAGAGGATAGACTCATCCACTGTACACCTTTCCACCTCCTGTGTGCCACTGTGGCAACCCCTTTTTCTATAAAAGGAAGCCCGAGGCGACCAGGAGAAGGATTCGGATCTTTTGGACTAGGGACACGCCGTAGCTTGTTCAAGAACTCAAGAACACTCAAATACATACAACAAAGCAGGACTAGGGTTTTACGCATCCTCGCGGCCCGATCCTCGGTAAATGATCCTTGTGCTGGCTTCTGGACCTGCACTTTGCACAACCCCGCGCCCGCCAACCATAGAAGGGATCCTAGCGATCCCATAGGTGTCGTTTCCACCGACAAGGCACCTCAGTATTTTGCCGCCAATCAACGGTGCCTTGGTGTTTGAAATTCATTTCCATTTCTTGCATGGGACCTAAGCATGCACCCAAGGACACCGATTTGATTTTTCAACCAACTTATTTTCACTGGAGCATGTGCATGTAGTTCAAATTTGAATTATGCACATAAATGCATTCAAAACTCACTTAATGCATAAAAATGTCCAAACGAACCCCGAAAAATCACAAAAAAAACACAACACTCTAGTTGTTCTATGTTGACACGAGAAAATTTTGAAAGCAATAAGAGGCAATGGATACCGTTTCGTCCCCAAAGGTGGGGCGTTCCCTACCGAAACCATCATGCTTGTTGTGAGAAGCTCTGGTTTGTGAGAAGCATATACCCAAACCTGCCCCAAATGGGACAAAAACTTTACCACGGCATGTTGATGCCGCTCCATGATAGCATGCCAAGTTTCATGAATTTCAGACGAGTTTTGGATTTACTAGAATTTAAAGACCAGGCATCTCAATGTTTTGCCGGCAATCAACGGTGCCCTGGTGTTTGAAATTCATTCCCATTTATTGCATGGGACCTAAGCATGCACTCAAGGACACACATTTGACTTTTCAACCAATTTATATGCACTGGAGCATGTGCATGCAGTTCAAATTTGAATTATGCACATAAATGCATTGAAAACTCACTTAATGCATAAAAATATCCAAACGAACCCCCAAAACTCACAAAAAATAACACAAAACTAATGTTGTTCTATGTTGACACGAGAAATTTTTTGAAAGCAATAAGAGGCAATGGATATCATTTCGTCCCCAAAGGTGGGGCGTCCCCTATCAAAACCATCATTCTTGTTGTGAGAAGCTTTGGTTTGTGAGAAGCATATACCCAAACCTGCCCCAAATGGGACAAAAATTTACCACGGCATGTTGATACCGCTCCTTGATAGCATGCCAAGTTTCATGAATTTCAGACGAGTTTTGGATTTACTAGAATTTAAAAACCAGGTATCTCAATGTTTGCGGCCGAGTGACGGTGGCAGGGTGTTTGACATTCATTCCCATTTCCTGCATGGGACCTAAGCATGCACCCAAGGACAAAGATTTGATTTTTCAAACAATTTATATGCACTGGAGCATGTGCATGTAGTTCAAATTTGAATTATGCACATAAATGCATTATAACTCACTTAATGCATAAAAATGACCAAACGAGCCCTGAATAATTGCAATTCTTTTATGATAACTGCAGATAAAAGGTCTAGCAATTCAAACACCGTCCTTGGCCTATATGACCCCATTATGTAATTCTAATCAAGACGAAAAATCATGTAGATCCCACACAGTTTATTATAACCAACCGTGTGAGAGGCAGCACAAAATATCTTGGAGCACCGTGAGAAGGTGCGACGGCTATAGTCTACAACCCGCTCTGAATAAGGGACCGTGTCTGATGACACTTTGCGCGCCAGTTTTTTGGCTGAAGCGATTCCAAATTTTTAGCTTCTGTGGAAATATCTACCTCCCCGCCCCCTTCCCCTTACCAAAAGCCACATTTCCCCTGTTTACGCCTTCCTTTCCAAGTTGAAACCTTCAGTGCTAGCTTGCTGCACCGCCGTCTCCTCGCCGGTGACCCTCCTTCACGCTGCTCGGCCTCGCCTATCCAGGCAGGTAATCCACACCCGACCCCCACCCTTCACCTCCTCCTTCCACATCCCACATGCCCCGACCGCCGGCGCGAGCGCGACACCTTCCACCTAAATCACCGAGCCCTCCACCAAATAAGCGCTGGCCTAAGCCATGGTGCACGTAGTATAGCTAGGACCTCAAGGAACATTTGGCAGCGGAGAAGCAAATCGCGGCCGCACGTGCGGATGAGGTCGCGATGGCTGCCATTCGTGCCGACCCCCAGATCTTGGAGGAGCACCTCGCCGTCGAGGCCACCGTTGATGCCTCGCGCGCCGATGCCGCGACGCGGTTGGCTACTTTAAATGACAGTTCGTGGCGTTTTCTCGAGGCCACCCGTCGGTGCCTTCGACGAAAACTACGAGGTGTTTTCTCAGCGTGCACGTGCTTACCTCATCTCGAGAGCCAGCAGGTTGGTGCCCGGAGCGGCTCAGGCAACTCATTACTACAACGAGGGCACCCACGATGTGGAGGCCTTGCCCTCTTCCATGTCCAAGGAGCTAATCGTCATCGATAGCTCCGACAATGAGGAGTAGCTTGTCTTATTAGCTCACTATAAGGACCCATGTTCAGTTTTCTAGCTAGTGTCTTTCCTTAACAAATTCTAGTGAATTGTGCTATCTACTTTTACCATGCAATCTTCTGCTATAGTGTATATGTTCTATATGTCATTCAGTGTGGTGTTCAATTAACTGCTTGGTTCAATTCTGCAAACGTGATGTTCAATTCTTCAGGGTGCAATATTTCCAAGTTGTTAAGCATGCTTCGTTTGGTTAACTGTCTGATCTTCTATTAGGAGTATGTTATATTGTTCAATTTGTGTTTAGTTAACTGCTTGGTTCATTTGTTGTGGCTTGGTTCACTTGTGGGGGTGTTTAGTTACCTGCTTGGTTCACTTCTGCAATGCGATGTTCAATTGTTGTGGCTGCATTCTGTTATTGTATACCATGTGAGGAATAAATCGAATTTGGTTGTACTTAATACATGAGAAACAAATACAATTGCTATATTTCCAAGTTTGTTAAGCATGCTTGGTTTGGTCAACTGTCTGATCTTCTATTAGGAGTATGTTATATTGTGCAATGTGGTGCTCAGTTAACGTTTGGTTCATTTGTTGTGGTGTTTAGTTAACTGCTTAGTTCAATTCTGCAATGCAATGTTCAGTTCATGTGGCTGCATTCTACTATTGTATACCATGTGAGGAATAAATCGAATTTGGCTGCACTTAATACATGAGAAACATATACAAGTGCTATATTTCCTAGTTCTTAATCATGCTTAGTTTGGATAAATGGGTTTTCCATGTGGCTTGAATTAATCTGTTGAATCTGCAATGTGCTTATTTATATCAACATATTTTCCTGATAGCATGCGAACCCTTACTTAACCTAATGACTAACTACCTTATATGTGTTGTAGGGAAACAATGGGAAGCACTGAGGTTTACAAGATGGTACTAACTATTATACCTTGCCTTTTTTTATTCCTTTGCCCCGTTTCCAATATAGAGAAGATATTTATGCACATCCTTGTTTTTAGGGTTCACTGATGATTACCTCTCAAACCACCTCTGTTGTCAGGAGGCTAGCAAAGTTTTCATACAACACCCACGGTTCAATATTGAAGTGTTCCTGAAGAGGTCGAAGGATGGATGGTCAATCATCCACAAGCACTGGCCTAAAGTTGCAAAGACCTTCAACCTGAATGAAGGCTCAATATTCGCCTTCCGCTTCAGCAGTTTTCGGAATGAGATGCATCTCTCTATGTACCGTCTATGATGCTAATTTCGAAAGGTTCTAGATGTTGCATATGAAACTTGCTGCTGGTGCAGTTGTGTAATGGGGTAGCTGAGTGCTGAAGCTATATCATGTTGTACTCCGATGTATTTCAATTATGAAATCTTGCTTCCTTAATATGGAAATGGAATATATTCTGCTTAATATGAATCTCAATTAGATTAGTAAATGGATTATTAATAATAGGGTAATTAGCCCGCTAATTGGCCAATTAGCTTGCTAATTGGGTTTTCCTATTGCAAACGGTTAATGAGAAAACACCGTGGGCGATGATCTCAGGCAACACACATAGTTTCTAGGAATAAACCGTGTTGGATCAGTGAACAATCACACATGGCATTCTCTTCAAAATTGTTTGCGTTACGCCACCTTGCGCAAACGTTTTCCTTGTAGTGACTATGTGGGATGTATATACGAACGGAATCGTTTAGTGGTGACTGACTATGTGGGATGTACTTATGACCGGAAATGATTTCGCCTATATTATAGTATTTTTTAGCACTACTATATGTATTTCTGTATTTGAGTGCTCGCCGGTCGCACACGACCTCATTTTGCCGAGCGTGCGTGCCAGGAGGGCATATCCCCAATGGTTTCTGGGCCATGCGGGAAGGACTCCCCTATCGCCCACACTCACTTGGCGATGGTTTGGAATGCCGCCGCGGAAAAGGGTTAGAGCCGTTTGTTTAGGACCAACGCGTACCAGTGTTAGAGTAGTGATTTGCTTTATTATACTAACGGATCTCATGAAGGTTTTGTTAAGTTTTGTGTTATTGAAGTTTTCAAGTTTTGGGTGAGATAACGATGGATGAAGGAATAAGGAGTGAAAAGAGCCGAAGATTGGGGATGACCATGGTACCCTAGGTTAATATTCAAGGAGAACCATGCAACTAAGATTGGGGATGCCCCGGAAGGCATGCCCTTTTTCTTCTAACGACCATCGGTAATTTTAGTTGGAGCTATATTTTTATTCGTCACATATCATGATTTTTGCCTAGAGCGTCTTGTAATATATGAGTCTTTGCTTGTTCTGCTTTTTAGTTTGTGTCACCTAGCCTTGCTGGACACACCTATTTGAGAGAGCTAAAATTATGCTATGAATTTTTTAAATTGCTCTTTATGCTTCACTTCGAAAAAAATTGAGCTATGGAATTTCTCTAGTGCTTCACTTATATCTTTTTTAGCACAGTGTGCTTTAAGAAATACTCCCATGCTTCACTTAGATTTATTTGAGAGTTAGTAAATTTTTGAAGAAATTATCTAATGCTTCACTTATATTATTTTGAGAGATGAAATTTTTTATGCTCATGTTCTTCACTTAAATTTGTTGAGCTATTCGAAAGCAATTGCAACATATGAAATTAGTCCCAAAGTGATAGATATTCAAGGGGGATGTAATAAAAACTTTCATGAAGATCGTTGGACAAAATAAACTTGATTATTTGTAATAGTTTTGAGATATAATGATAGTGATATGTGAATCATGTTGGTGAGTAATTATGCTTTAGTAAGAATATTGGTGTTAAGGTTTGTGATTCCCTATGCAAGCACGAAAGTCAATAGTTATGCAATGAAATTATATCGTACTTGTGGTGCATTATTCGATGTTAGTTATGCTCAATGCTCGCTTATGTGAATTTTCATTTCTTGGTTGCATGTTTCTCAATCTATTTGCTAGCCTCCACTTGTACTAAGTAGAGATACTACTTGTGCATCCAAAATCCTTAAAACTAGTTTTGCCATATGAGTCCACCATACCTACCTATATGTGGTATTTCCGTGCAGTTCTAAGTCAATTTGTATGTGCCATCTCTAATTTTCAAAATGAATTTCCTTTTTGTGTGCTCGTACCGCTCATGAAGAGGGAGGGTGGCCAATATTTTCCATGCTAGATGTGTTATTCTCAAGATGAGTGTTTATTCAGTTGTCATTGCAGGAGAGTACGGCGGTAATAGGGATGCCCAATCCAAAAATGAAAAATAAATTTACTTTACGTTGTCAAATAATAAATTCCTTGGAAAGTGTTGGTGTGGAAGGCACCCGTGGATACGGGTAGCCATGGATTGTGAAAGAATGGTGGAAAAGGTATAAACTTTATATTATGTTTGGGAACTGCCTATAATATATCTAGCATGGAAAGTGTTGGGAATTAATCGGTCGTTTTCATTGATGGGAAAAGTATGCCTATCAAAAAAATTATCTCTCAATTCAAGCTTTGAGCTCGGCACCTCTACAAATCTCTGCTTCCTTCTGCGAAGGACCTTTCTATTTACTTTATGCAATTTTTATTTTTATTTGAGTCTCCATCTTCTCTTATAAAGGACCAACTTGGGAGAACTATGATCATACTTGAGCATTGGATATAGCTAATATGCGAGTATGTTTCGTGAATGGATCAATGATTGAGCATGATGGGCTAGGGATAACTTTTTTTAGTGTTGATATTTTGAAAGACATGGTTGCTTGTTGATATGCTTGAGTATTGAAATCTTCATGTCAAAACTAGACTATTGCTTTGAACCATATAAAATCCAAATGTCCATGCTACAAAATAAAAAATATGTGATGAACATGTTAGGCAGCATTCCACATCAAAAAATTTGTTTTTATCATTTACCTACTCGAGGATGAGTAGGAATTAAGCTTGGGGATGCTGATACGTCTCCAACTTATCTATAATTTTTGCTTGTTCCATGTTGTTATATTATCATTCTTAGATGTTTTACAATAATTTTATAGAAACTTTATATCATTTTTTGGGACTAACCTATTGACATAGTGCCCGCTGCTAGTTGCTGTTTTTTGCTTGTTTTTTTACTTCGTAGAATATCAGTACCAAACGGAGTCCAAACACAACGAAACTTTGGAGATATTTTTGGATCAGAAGACACCTTGGGGGACAAGAAAGCACTAGAGGGAATCCCTGTGGGGACCACAAGACACCTGGGCACGCCAGGAGGCCCAGGCGTCCCCAGGTGGGTTGTGGGCCCCACGGAGGTCTCCTACACCACCTCTTCGCCCTATAAAGTCCCAAATATTCCAAAAACCCTAGAGGAGTCGACGAAACACAATTTGTGACACCCTGGATTTGGGCCTTTTCTTTTTCTTCTGTTTTTATTTGGATTTTTTATTTGAATTGCTTTTCTGTGGCTCTATGGTCCTGAAACCTGGGAAGATCATCTCTTCTCAGGTTCCCATGTGGCTTGTCGTCCTCTAAACCATCTAAAGATCATGTCATTTCCCATCTTGGACCTATCCCAATATTCTTTTTATCGGGAATATTCTTTTTTCTATTAAGGAATAATCCTTTTTGCCCTAGGTTGTGAAGCAACCTATATTTCTATCTTCCACAAATGTGATGCCCGGATAATTAAGCTAAAGTAACCCTCTACTAATGATGCCACTTCACCATTGTTATTGTTACTAAAGTCACTCTGACTCAAATCCCGTTCGAATTCAAAATTCAAAATTGAGTTAAACGTTAAAAGATTTCAAACATTAAAAAAAGTATTCATAAGGTGCCAAATAATCCATAGGAAATATTGGTGGAGAAACCACACTTTTTTAAAATAACTGAATGCTCTAAAGTAAATAAAGAGTAGCAAAAACCAATAATTAAATGCCTTTTATCATATCTTATATGTTAAACTAATTTGTTTGGGTGCCCAAGTTATTGTGGCATTAGAATAAGTAGTAATACTATTTTAGGAACTAATTTTGTATTTTAGAAAACTATAATAAATAGAAAATAAAACATAATAGTATAAAGCATGAATAAAATAAAAGAGAAACAAAACAACAGACCTAATCTACTCCACTTGGCCCATCTAACTGAAACCAGCCTAACTCCCCCTCTCATGTTCCACCTCCTGTTCACAGGAGGCTCGGTGGCTTCCCCTCACACGTCCATGGCCATGGATGGCCACGTGCCGGCTATCCAGCTCCTCCCCATCGCCTACAAGTCCTCCCCCGACCACCCAAGCCAAACCCTAGCGTTCCTTCCCTCTCCCCCTCGCGCCGCTTTCCTCTTCCGCATACATGGCCGAACTACCAACGCCAAGCTCTTCGTCGTTGCCATGGCCATGGCCTCCCCTCTCCGTACTAGAATGAGCAGAAGAACCGCGACATCACGCTGGTCCTCTCCACCCGTTGGGTTCGTCGCCTCGCTACCCCAACTTGTCGCCATCGTCCCGTCTTCGTCCTCGGTGCCCGGAGCTACTCGTCGCCGATTCGCTCTGACCAAGTCGTCCTCGGCCTCGCCGTGCCCTACTCTACGACCATTGCGAGCCCCAGCACGTTTTTCCCTTATACTCGCCGTCTCTTTCGTCCTCTAGGGCATAGCTCCGCCATGACCGCAAGCTCCCTGCCTCCGGCCATGTCGTCGTCGTGGGCAGCGCATGACCTGGGCAAAATCGAGCACACAAGTGTGCTCGTGGAGGTCCGTAGACGCCACCTAGCTACTTCTCCTGCTCGAATTCGAGCCGCAGCACCACACTGGTGCACATCCGAGCTGCGGCCCCTGCTTTGCTTGTCGCTGCCGTTGCCACAAGCCACCTCCGGCCAACCTGCCACTTCTAGCATCGCTGGTGGCCTGTGCGTGGTCCGCCCGTTCCTTGCCTCCCTCCCATGTGCGTGCTGCTGCTACTGGCTCATGCCCGCCTATGGCCTCCGCGCCTTCCCTGCCCCGGGCCGCACCGTGCTTGCCTCGGTCGCGCCCATTGCTTGCTGCGTGTGGCCTCGCCTACGCTGCTGCTTCGCCTCGCCTCTGCTCACGCAGTCGCCACGCCCCGTGCTCCGCACCCGCCGCTGAAGCGCCCGCCTCTGTCCGCCGCCGCTGGCCCACACGCGCTGACCGCCCCAGAACCCCGCATCGGCGCCCCGCCCCACAAGCGCTCTGTGCCCTGGCCTCGCTGCTTTTGCCCGTCCGCTGCGGCTCCATCCGCCGTTGCTCAGGTGGCTCACCGGAGCCCCTTCGCCGTGGCTCCCTGTATCCCCTCCGTCGTGGCCTCTCTAGCCACCAGCGTTAACCGCCGGCCTAGACGGCCTATACGCTAACCCCCCCCCCTCGTTAATAACCCCACTGGCCAGCTGACAAAGGGGCCCATCCCACTAATTAATACAATTAGTTAAGTTTTAAATATATGTTAATTTTAGGCAGCCAATAAAATGTGGACCCACGGGCCCTGTTGACCAGTCAATGGGTCAACATTAACTGCTGACTAGGCAGTCAACAGGGCCCACTGTCAGCCTCTCGTTAACTGCTGGGTGCACTGGACCGAGTGCACCTATTTCAAAATTAATATTAATCCAGAAAATCAAGAAATCAATAAAACTTTGAAAAATCATATAAAATAAACCGTAAGTTAGATAAAAATAATTTATATATGAAAGTTGCTCTGAAAAATGAGATGAATCCGAACACGCTGTCCATTCGTCTACCACACGTCCCTAGCATAGCGAACATGCAATCGTCCCCCTTCGTTTCACATCTCTGAAAATGCCAAACACCGGGAAAACTTTCCCGGATGTTTTCCCCCTTCGCCGGTATCACCGATCCCCGCGTTAGATCACCCATGGCACCGCATATTGCCTTGTTATATTTTGTGCTTCTTTGTTTGCTCTGTATTTACTGTTTCTTCCCCCCTCTTCTTCTCCGGTAGACCCCGAGACCTGGCGCTGATGCCACTGTGTATGACTACGTCACCGACGACCCTTCTTCCTGTGGAGCAGAGCTTCCAAGGAATCCCCCCCTTTGATCAACCCGATATCGCCTATTCCTTCTCTCTACTGCTTGCATTAGAGTAGTGTAGCATGTTACTACTTTCGGTTAATCCTATTCTGTTGCATAGCCTATCATTGTTGCTATAGGTGTTACCCTTACCTGCAATCCTAAATGCTTAGTATAGGATGCTAGTTTGTCATCAGTGGCCTTACACTCTTGTCCGTCTGCCATGCTATAGTACTGGGTCGTGATCACCTCGGGGGTGATCATGGGTACATATACTATATACTTTTACATTACTTATGTTGATGATTCGGAGATGGGGGCTGAAGGGGCGGGTGGTTCCATCCAGGTAGTGGTGGGCCTGGGTTCCCGAGGGCCCCCGAGTGTTACTTTGTGGGGGAGCGATAGGGCAGGTTGTGATCACCAAGGAGACAGGTGGGCCTAGTCCTGGTCGGCGCCGCGGTTACTTCAAAATAACACGCTTAACAAGATCTGGATAGTTGATCTGAGTCTGGCCACTGGCCTATACGCACTAACCAACTACGCGGGAGCAGTTATGGGCACTCGACGTCGTGGTATCGGCCGAAGCCTTCTTGACGTTAGCGATTGAGCGGTGCGCGCCGGATTGGACTGGAATGCCTGCTCTTGTATTATGGAAGCTAGGTCTGCTTACCGGCCGCGTTCGCAACATGCAGGTGTGCAACGGGCGATGGGCCCAGACCCCTGCGCGCATAGGAGTTAGACGGGCGTGCTGGCCTCTTTGTTGTTCCTAGGTAGGCCTGTGGCGTGTTGATATTCCGAGGCCGGGTATGACCCAGGAAAGTGTGCCTGGCCAGAGAGATCGAGTGTGTTAGGTAATGTGGTGCACCCCTGCAGGGAAGTTTATATATTCGAATAGTCGTGTCCCTTGGTAAAAGGACGACCCGGAGTTGTATTCCGACCATATAACAACTAGAACCGGATACTTAATAAAACACACCCTTTCAAGTGCCAGATACAACCCGGTGGTCGCTCTCTCACAGGGCGATGAGGAGAGGATCGCCGAGTAGGATTATGCTATGCGATGTTACTTGATGATGCACTTGCTACTCTCTTCTACATGTTTCAAGATGGAGGCTGCCAGAAGCGTAGTCTTCGATAGGACTAGCTATCCCCCTCTTATTCTGGCATTCTACAGTTCCGTCGACAGATATTACCCATTTATACCGATACCAATGCATATGTAGTGTAGATCCTTGGTTGCGAGTAATTTGGATGAGTACTCCCGGTTGCTTTGCTACCTCTTTTTCCCCTTTTCCTGGTTATTGCGATCATATGATGGAGTCCAGGAGCCAGAGGATCCCGAGGATGATTCTATGTGGAGTTCAACTTTGAGGAGTAATAAGGAGGTCCCAGGCAAGAGGCCTCACCTTTTCGATCATTGCTACTTTTGTGCTAGCCTTCTTAAGGCAAACTTGTTTAACTTATGTTTGTACTCAGATATTTTTGCTTCCGCTGACTATTGTGTCTTCGAGCTTATGTATTCGAGCCCTCGAGGCCCCTGGCTTGTAATATAAAGCTTGTATTATTTCAATTTGTGTCTAGAGTTGTGTTGTGGTATCTTCCCGTGAGTCTCTGATCTTGATCGTACACATTTGAGTGTACGATTAGTGTACGGTCAAATCGGGGGTGTCACAAGTTGATATCAGAGCCGACTGCATGTAGGAATCCCCCTTCCAACTCCTTGGCCGAAGTTGACTTTAGTCATTGCAAAACTTTTACTAACATGGATGGGTGGCTTACGGGCCCACGTCGCCATTGGGTGGTATTAGGATCTTTTATTCCTTGTCTATACTCTGGGATTCTCATCTCTTTTCTATTTAGGTTAAATGATTTTACTAACTATGACTCTAGGTTCTCGTAATTACTTCCTCCCGGAGAGCCCCTCACTCCAGATGATTACTTGGTGCACCAGAAGATTCCGAAGATACACTCCGATGTTCTCTCGAGACTTTGTGACTACCGCTTTTGCTATTCCCGACCACCGATAAATCCTTAAGGATAACTACTTACACTTGTTGTTCATACCTTCATACCCAGTTGCCGTTGTTATTACTTGAAAAAATTCTCTGATATTCCGAGAATCCTTTGTGTCTACTGCTTTGCAGCTCTTTTCCGCATTAATACCCCTACGGATAATTCCTCGCACTTACTGAGTGTCCGCTCATTTCTAGTTGTTCATGTGTTTCACAAGGTCTTTGAAATACCATTCGATCTTCCTAAAATTCTGAGCGGCATATTCCTCTTGAAATTCTTGCTTGCTTGCATCAGGGTTAATACCATAAGTCTCGTAATCATTATTGGCATCCCTTGTCATTATCATTTTGAGTCCGTTGATTCAATATGTTGTGAATGCTTGCAATCCTCAATCAGATCCTAGGATTCATCCTTCCGGCTCATACGTCATTTTAAACATGAGTTGGATCTCGACTATCATTGATTATTCCCCTAAGCCTACTCGACTTATCCATCCTTAATCAGAGCCCTTGCTCCTGAGCCCTTGATTTGGACATCATAATTCCTTTATATCTGAGCTGTGAATTAGTCAGTTGTTTCTATAATCTGATCCCTTGCATTCTTTCTTCTTCTGGTTGATTACCATTACTCACATTAGGTCCTTTGGTGGATTATTATCCGACCGTTCTTGCGTATTCTCAAAACTTGGAGTTCTTTCCTTGATACATAATGCCATTGGTAAATCCTACTCTCTGATTTGGCCAACCATGCTCTGATTTGGCCACCCATGATCTGCTGGTGATATTTTCTCTTAAATCTTGAGGTATATGTTTCCAAGATGCCCCGCTGGGTTGAACCTATACCTTCCCTAAAAACTGTATGAATCCGAAGGTTTTCTCGGGTCATACTCTACTGGTTTCATCTCAGATAAAATTTCAACACTACAACTTCGTCGAGGGTTAGAAGTAAATGAAAGGTTATGCATTAGAGAAGCGGGAGTCAACCTTGAACTTTCTGTTCATGCCCATGGACACGATGTAGATCCTATCATGGAAGCTTATTATAATAATAACTATTTCCTTGAGATAGTATCATCTGGTATCGATGAATTGATCATTTGCAATCGTGGTTCCGATCATGTTCTCCTTTAAATATCATTTCCCGTGCAAGTTTAAGCACTTGTCTTCTGCAGAGCAATACCCCAGTGCAACTTCTACTTTGATCTGTCATCGAGTATTACCCCCTGGTATCTCGAGATTATCACGGAACTGCATAACTTCTTATGAGTTATTCATCAAGTACTACATTCTCACTCATTCCAATTTTTTCACGGGCTCTGAGTTATTAAACACTCAAAGACACTGATAACTCAATCGAGTCCGCAGCATGATTAAACAACTCTTGGTAACCTTCATTATTTACGAGTTTGAACTTGATCTCGTCATGCCTAGCATGCTCAGCTATATCATTATCGTGCCGATTTTAACTATGCTACCTTGTCCTTAATCCCAGAGCACAACTTTCGACGATGAGCTAAACCTACGTCAATCTTTCTTGTCATATCATTTCACCTTGAATAGAAAGCTTGATTTTGAGTTTGTGTCATACCTGTAGTTCCAATAACCTTTCGCTTCGTCACTCCTTTGACTTGATGTCATCACCGATCGATTACATCTTCATGAAATCTCTCGAGAAATGTGTCATGATCATCATCAACATTCTGAGATCTTCCAGGATATCAATCGAATTCATAATGATAAATAACATCCTTGCCCCTCGCTGATTTGTTTTATCATCGATAACATTATTGCCTTCCCTCCAACACAAACTTGTTCATGTTATGGAACTTTTTCCTATCCAACTTTTGGTATGTTCTACATTGGAGTGTTACCTTCCTTTATGTCAAGAATGCTGTGATAATTTCACCACCTCTTAAGAATTCTTGATATAGTCATACATCTTGCCATCTCCGTTCATATCTTGGTCCCCGTGTTGTTTCTAACCGGAAAACTGACAATTGAACTCTGATGTGCGAATTCAAAACTTCTAGCAACCCTATTGCTTTGAAGTTAATGGTCGATATTTCATTCTTAGACCATTGGTTATCGAATCACCATTCTAACAATTGAGCATGCTACCTAAGCCCATATTTCGGGTGCACCTTTCAACCAATGTTTAATTGTGTATGTTTTCCTCGAGCATACCTCATTATATCATTTGATTTGGAAAATGTTATCTCCTTGTTCACATAATTGTGAAAATCCATCTTTTGGAATTCTCAATGAATTGTTGCTGAGTTCATCAGCCACCTCCTCATCCTCTCCTTGATTTAATGATGAACTCCTAATTCAGAACTTGCTTCCATAGTTCATTTCCCGATGATCTTGCAACTGCATCTCGTCAAATTGTGTTGCACCCCTTCCTTCTCACGCATCATTAGTCTGAGGTATCCTGACACCAATCAGATCTGAATCTCGGTCAGATATGATGGTTGGAACATATTTCCAAGAGTTATAACATTAGTCTCTATATGACCCGATAAGGTGATGTCATGCCTAGCACACCTGGCCGGAGGCCCTATTGTTATAGTTCCCTTTTTAGCAAGGTTAACCGTTCTTCCATGAGGAAATTGTAAGACTTATTCTATAAGTTGTTCCTGATGAAACCTTTGAGTATCCAAAGTCCGACCTTGCTTGAATACCATTTCAATGCTATCTCGAAGCATGTCTGTGGTACTTCTATTTTCAACAAGAACATTTGAAGCCCAATGCTAAATGTTTATTGCTTAATTATCCAAACACCGTTGTATGGGTAATGTCATGAAATTTCTCTCCCCTTACCTAAAGAGTTTTCTACATTATATCCTGTCACGGATATCATGCTCTGCTTGTCCTTGGTAAGGATATACCCCTGAAATATGTGTTTAAACACATTTTCCTTTCCATTGTTCTGGTTAATCTGATAATCATATTTTTCCTTTCCATTGTTTGGTTTAACCTTTCTTGTGATCTATCTGATCTAAGCAATAATATTCTCCTGCTTATGTAAACAGCTCGGTGTACAACTCTGTCAGCAAGACCCTGTTACTATTGTTGATGACATTCCGGTAGCCACCGATGGATGAGAACTTTGCCTATTGGTCCGCCTCGTTCAACGAGCAGGAAAATGGTTCTCTTCGTCCCTCGCCCTTGGTACCGATGTTGTTGCCGACATAACTGGCAGGCTACCCTCTTACATGCCTTGCTATCATGACCGTGCAAGATGTCACCACTCCTACTTTTAACCCACATGGTGGACCCATAACCCACAGTTCCACAGGATCGAAACCTGAATCTCCTGTACACCCATGTTGCCAAAGTTATTCCTCGCGCTTGATTTCATATGTAATTCGTGGGTCATCTTCATAGTAATCTACTCAGGTATCAGACGTAATACTTATTCTCGTTGCTCTGAACACCCTTTCACGCTCTATTACAAGCAGCGAGTGATTGTCTATCTGTTCGAAACTTCTCATGGTACCTTCTTATCTTGCTCTCGATATTTCTTAAGTTTCAATTCGAGAGTCACTTTCCGCCACCTTCCTTGATGTTATCTACCAGATAAGCAATCTTGTAGAGGTACGTTCTTCCAATGTTACCCTTGTCCTTTTGTAAGTACGATGGAGATCCTGAAGATAGGACGTCGGCCTCATCATGATGAACTGGAGCAGAGAAATGAAGACATCAACGTAGTGGGTCGACCTCTTCGAGAAGAGCAACCAAGACCAAGAAGAATCATTATAAATTTCGTAACCTAGTTTCTCCCCCTAATTCCACCCGTTAAAACTCGGGACGAGATTTCTTGTAGTGTAGGAGAATTGTGACGCCCAGATAATTAAGCTACAGTAACCATCTACTAATGATGCCACTTCACCACTGTTATTGTTACTAAACTCACTCTGACTCAAATCATGTTCGAATTCAAAATTCAAAATCAAGTTAAACGGTAAAAGATTTCAAACATTAAAACAAAAGTGTTCATAAGGTGCCAAATAATCCATAGGAAATATTGGTGGAGAAACCACACTTTTATAAAATAACTGAATGCTCTAAAGTAAATAAACAATAGCTAAAACCAATAATTAAATGCCTTTTATCATATCTAATATGTTAAACTAATTTGTTTGGGTGCCCAAGTTATTGTGGCATTAGAATAAGTAGTAATACTATTTTAGGAACTAATTTTATATTTATAAAACTATAATAAATTGATAATAAAATGTAACAGTGTAAAGCACGAATAAAAGAAAAGAGAAACAAAACAACAGATCTAATCTACTCCACTTGGCCCATCTAACCGAAACCAGCCCAACTCCCCCTCTCATCTTCCACCTCGTGTTGACAGGAGGCTGGGTGGCTTCCCCTCACACGTCCATGGCCATGTATGGTCACATGCCGGCCATCCACTCCTCCCCGTCGCCACAAGTCCTCCCCTGACAACCCAACCCTAGCGTTCTTTCCCTCTCCCCCTCGCGCCGCTTTCCTCTTCCGCATACATGGCCGAACCACCACCGCCAAGCTCTTCGTCGTTGTCGTGGCCACTGGCCTCCCCTCTCCGTGCTAGCATGAGAAGAAGAACCGCCACATCGCGCTGGTCCTCTCCACCCCTTGGGTTCGTCGCCTCGCTGCCCCAACTCGTCGCCATCATCCCGTCTTCGTCCTCGGTGCCCGAAGCTACTCATCACCGATTCGCTGCGACCAAGTCATCCCCGGCCTCGCCATCCCCTTCTCTGCGACCATTGTCAGCCCCCGCACCTTTCCCCCGTATACTCGTCGTCTGTTTCATCCTCTAGGGAGAAGCTCCGCCATGACCGCAAGTTTCCTGCCTCCGGCCATGTCATCGTCGTGGGCAGCGCATGACCTGGGCCAAATCGAGCACACAAGTGTGCTCGTGGTGATCCGTAGATGCCACCTAGCTGCTTCGCTCCCTCGAATTTGAGCTAGGCACCACACCCGTGCACATCCGAGTTCCGGGCCCCGACCTGCTTGTCGCTGCCGTTGCCACAAGCCACCTCCGGCCAACCCGCCGCTGCTAGCGCCATCGGCGGCCTCTGCGTGCATCGCCCGCGCCTTGCCTCCCTCCCGTGTCCATGCTGCTGCTACTGCCTCGCGCCCGCCTACGGCCGCCGCGCCTTCCCCACCCATGGCCGCACCATGCTTGCCTCGGTCGCGCCCGTTGCCGGCTGCGTGTGGCCTCGCATGCGCTGCTGCTTCGCCTCGCCTATGCTCACGGAGCCGCGCCCTGCGCTCCTCGCCCGCCGCTGCAGCGCCTGCCTCCGTCCGCCGCTGCTGGCCCACACGCGCTGGCCACCCCTGAACCCCGCACCAGCGGCCCGCCCCGCAAGCGCTCTGCACCCTGGCCGCGCTGCTTTTGCCCGGCCGCCGCGGCTCCATCCGCAGCTGCTCAGGTGGCTTGCCGGAGCTAAGGGAGTCCTGGATTATGGGGTCCTCGGGTGTCCGGGCTACGTGATGTGGGCCGGACAGATGGGCCGTGAAGATACGAGATAGAATGCCTTCCCTCGTGTCCAGATGGGACTCTCCTTGGCGTGGAAGGCAAGCTTAGCATGCGGATATGAATATTCCTCTCTCTGTAAACCGACTCTGTACAACCCTAGCCCCCTCCGGTGTCTATATAAACCGGAGGGTTTAGTCCGTAGATGGACGATTATAAGCATAATCATACAGGCTAGACATCTAGGGTTTAGCCATTACGATCTCGAGGTAGATCAACTCTTGTAACCCCATATTCATCCAAGATAATCAAGTAGGAAGTAGGGTAGTACCTCCATTAAGAGGGCCCAAACCTGGGTAAACATTATGTCCCTGTCTCCTGTTACCTTTGATCGTCAGACGCACAGTTCGGGACCCCCTACCCGAGATCCGCCGGTTTTGACACCGACATTGGTGCTTTCATTGAGAGGTCCGCTGTGTCGTCACCAGAAGGTTCGATGGCTCCATCAGTCATCTACAACAATGCTACCCTGAGGGAGATCTTTCTCCCCGGCCAGATCTTCGTGTTCGGCGGCTTCGCACTGCGGGCCAACTCGCTTGGCCATCTAGAGCAGATCGACAGCTACGCCCCAGGTCACCAGATTAGTTTTGGAAATCTGGATTATGTCGCTGATATCCGAGTAGACTTGATCTTCCAAGGGTTCGCGGCACCAACCCCCCGCTCTGGCCTTAGATGCGGAGCGCATCACCAGGTCCGAAGACGGGATTCTCGAGCCCGCCGGACTCTCTACGGCTATAGAGCCTAGTACGGGAGAGCCGGAGGAAGCAGCGCCACCGGCGATCATCATGAAGCCGGACTCTTCTTCGAACCCTGGCTCCGAACCCTCGGAGTCAGCATCGTGTGAGCTCGGCCAAGGAGTTTTCTTCCCACCGTACTCCACGGACTCTTTTCTCCCTGGCCAAACCTCGCCTTTAAGCGAGGCTCTGGACTTAATGAGATCCCTCGTCATTACAGAGGGGCAACGTCCGAACTACGCCCAGCCCGGACTAGGGGCTGAGAGCGGGGAATTTTACGTCCCACCCACCACCCACTTCATAAAGACTATCGAGGACTTAACCGACATGCTCGATTACGGCTCCGAAGACATCAACGGTATGGACGACGATGCCAGAGAAGAGCAGGCCCAAAACCGGCCGTTTACCGGATGTTGGACGACCACCTCTTCGTATGACGTATACATGGTGGATACACCCAAAGAGGGTAACGGTGATAACGAGAAAAACCCAGTTGAGAATAAACATCCTGAGACACAACCAAAGCGCCAATGTCAGCGGCGCCGCTCTAAATCACGCCATGGAAAAGATAGCAATACCGGCACCGGGGACAACAACACTCCAGACGATGCCGAAGACCAAGAAGACCCCATCGAGCCAACCTCCGAACAGGACGATCGGGAAGACGGGCAAATTGTCCCTGATGAACAGGCTGTAAATGAAGACTCGAAGGATAGTAATTATCTTCAACTCTCTGAGGATGAGGTGAGCCTCGGCGACAAAGACTTTATCGTGCCTGAGGAACCCCTTGAGCAGGAACGCTTTAAGCGCCAGCTAATAGCCATTGCAAGGAGCCTGAAAAAGAAGCAGCAGTAGCTTCAAGCTGACCAAGATCTGCTCAACGACAGGTGGACTAACGTCCTGGCAGCCGAAGAATGCGGACTTGAACGCCCAACAAAGAGTTACCCAAAGTGTAAGCTGCTACCCCAATTCGCCGATGAGGCGTTGGATCCCATACCACCCGTGCGTAATGCGGCTGACGGACCTGATAGACCACCACGTGGCCGGGACAGAGCGGTAATTGAAGTCGAACACCAGCCCGCACCACCTCGCCGCAAAAGCAGAGAAACAACAGCTCGGGGATACACATACGACCTACGACAGGACCTGGAAAACGGGGCAGGTCAGACCAGGTCAATCTACGGATCGCAGGGGCGTGCTCCGACGCGAGAGGCAGGCTATCAAGCCTGGTGCTATAAACACAATCAACCCCAGACTGAAAACCACGTACGGCCTCCATCTGAACTGCGTCGTGACATGGCCCGATACAGAGGCAATGCACACCCCCTATGCTTCACCGGTGAGGTAATGGAGCACGAGTTCCCTGAAGGGTTCAAACCCGTGAACATCGAA
This sequence comes from Triticum aestivum, assembly GCF_018294505.1. NCBI lineage: Eukaryota > Viridiplantae > Streptophyta > Magnoliopsida > Poales > Poaceae > Triticum > Triticum aestivum. The sequence continues at coordinate 137,208,307 of NC_057805.1, forward strand.
ACATATGACGGCACAACAGATCCCGCAGTATGGATTGAAGATTTTCTTCTCCACATTCACATGGCTCGCGGTGATGATCTACACGCCATCAAATACCTTCCCCTAAAACTTAAGGGGCCACCTAGGCACTGGTTAAACAGCCTCCCAGAAAACTCTATTGGAAGCTAGGAGGACTTGGAAGATGCCTTTAGAGACAACTTCGAGGGCACTTATGTCTGGCCTCCGGATGCCGACGACCTCAGTCTTATAGTCCAACCGCCCGGAGAGTTGGCCAGGAAATTCTAGATCAGGTTCCTAATTAAAAAGAACCAGATTGTCGACTGTCCGGACGCTGAAGCCCTAGCGGCCTTCAAACACAGCATCCGCGACGAATGGCTTGCCTGACACCTCGGCCAAGAAAAGCGAAAGTCTATGGCAGCCCTTACAACACTAATGACCCGCTTCTGCGCGGGTGAGGATAGCTGGCTAGCCTGTAGCGGTAATAGTACCAGCGACCCCGGCACTTCCGAAGCCTGAAACGGCAACGAAAGGCCCCGACGCAACAAACATAAGGACGGAGCAACAACGATGATACAGAGAATACGGCAGTCAACGCCGGATTCAGTGGCTCCAAATCCGGTCAACGGAAGAAGCCATTCAAACGAAACAAAGACGATTCATCAAGCCTGGACCGAATACTAGATCGACCCTGCCAGATCCACAGCACTCCTGATAAGCCCGCCAACCATACCAACAGAGGCTGTTGGGTCTTCAGACAGGCCGGCAAGTTAAATGCTGAACATAAGGAGAAAGGGTCGCCCAGTGAGGATGATGATGAGGAACCTCGCATACCGAAAATAGGGGGCCAGAAGAAATTTCCCCCCGAAGTCAAAACGGTGAACATGATATATGTCACCCATCACTACAAAAAAATACACTTCCGTGATGATACGTGTTTGTCACAGTAGGTCACGTTTTTTGCCATGCATGTACATCCATGACAAATTTATGACAGAATCAAGATAGTCATACCTGTGCTGTCGTAGAAGTGTTCCATGACATTACCAAAATTATCATCACGGAAGTGTCCACTTCCATGATGATAAATCGCGCGTCATAGAAGTGCTTTCGTCAAGGGTGACCGACACGTGGCATCCACCGTAACGGAACGCCGTTAAGCTATCGGGTCGGGTTTTGGATCCGATAACCCGTTAACAGCCCCGACCAATGGGGATTTTCCACATGTAAAATCATCATTGGCTGGAGGAAACACGTGTCAGCTCACCGTTGGGACAGACGTCATCAACTAATTGGACCCAAAGCGCCTATGATACGTCGACACGTGGCACGGCCCAACAGAGGCCCATTCCTGTGATAAGGCCGGCCAGTTTGACTTGGTCAAAAGGTGGCGGGCCGGCCCACGGCAAGCCTGTTAACGACCTGTTCGCATATAACCCATTTACAGCCCGCTAACCCAGGGCCCATTTACGGCCTATCCGAATTAGGCCCAGTAGCGTCATCTGGGCCGTCCAATATAATTCCAGCCCGTTTTAACGTCCGGCCCATGTATGGCCCATGACGTCTTTTGGCCCATATGAGGCCCGTAGTAACCCTCGGCCCATTAATGGCCCATGGTAAAACTGGCCCGTAATGAACAGTGTATCACTTTATACCCATTAACGGCCCATTATTCCGTTGGTCCGTTTCCAGCCCATGTTATCTTATGGCCTTCTTAGGGCCCATTTATTCTTGGGCTCATTTCCAGCATTCGTTTACTTTCGGCCCGCTACTATCATTTTCAGCTTGTGGGCCAAATACAGCCCGTGGTTACAATTGGCCCGTTTGTGGCCCGTTAATACATTGGGCCGCTTTCATAGCGTCATCAAATACGGCCTATTAACGACGGCCCGTTATGGTCTGCCCATGAACGGACGATTTCAACTCTAGCCCATTTACGGCCATAATGTGGTCTGTTATTGGCCCATGTTTGGCCAATCGATCATACAGCCCGTAGAAGGCCCATTCATGATATGGCCCGTAGAAGGCCCATTGTGTCTACGCCCCGTAGAAGGCCCATTGTGTCTACGCCCCGTAGAAGGCCCATTGTGTCTACGCCCCGTAGAAGGCCCATTGTGTCTACGACCCTTAGAAGGCCCATTGTTTCTACGGCCCTTAGGAGGCCTACAGTAAATATGTAGCCCATTGTTACTGTGGCCTAGTTTTAAAAAATAGGTTATTCTGGCCACTAGCAAACCACGGAAAAAGAACTGCACTGACTACAAGAAAACAACTAAACAAGACAACGGAAATAAATAAGCAACTAACTTACGCTAGGCTATCATGGCTATTACAGATATTACATCCACTGGGCATCAAAGTTCGCCACCAGTGCAAATATAGGGAACAAAGCAGCATATAAACGCCGCAGCAAAACAAGTCCAGAACTGAAACCACTTCAGAAGAGCTCAAGAAACAATATCCTAGGTACCCATAATGCTGGCAAGTTGCTTAGCAAGCTTATTAGCTTTCTCTTGTTTGGCGCTCAAATCCTCCAGCACTTGTTGTTGCACTAGAAAGTGTGCATCTGAATTCTGCAGGGACTTCCTCAGTCCTTCGGCTTCCTGTCACATAACATCTGATCGATGTCTTTCAACTTGAAGTTGAGACTCAAGAATCCGAACTGATTCAGGCAGCGAGTACGAAGAGCATGAAACAAACATATATCTATGTAGTATGGTCACTGTATGGTCTATATCATTCTAGTTTATGTTGCCAAATCAAGATAGATACAGTTTGAATCATATCTATTTAAGACAAAGCAGCATACACAGAATATAAGTGTGGGAAACTACACAGCAATAACAACACTTGTACTGTGCATGGCATGAGAACATAACTGTTTATTCAATTGAAACTGAAATCAACATAGAGCAAGTTACAACAGCAAACACGTTTAAGAAATAGGTTTAAAACATACCTGTTGCGCCATTGGAGATTCAATTGCATCCTTCAAATTTGAAATTAGTTGGTATGAGTAAATACAGTGATGCAAGAGCACAGTAGTATGAACCATAGCTACGGAACCTGACCTGAGAACAATTCTTCTTCTGCTTTAAGCGTTGACTTGGGGTTCGGAGTGGTGGTCCTCGTGCTTTGGGCACTGAAGTTGCCTTACTAACTGCTCGTGTTTGGGTGCACTTTGGTGGAGACGGTGCTGTGTCAACGGGAACTGGGTTACTATCTGCTGGGGTTGAGGTTTGAAGGGGTATAGCTGGTTCTCTGTCCACCTGGGTAGGGGTACAATCTGTGTGAGTCTGGGTTATGTGTGGTGGGGCTGGTTCTTGGGCAGTACAACCGTGGTTCTATCTCCATCGACAGGTAGCACGATCTTTTCTGAAGACCGTGTTTTTACTCCCACAGATACTGCCATCATCCCCTCCAATTGAAATGGCTGATAAACAAGAAAAGTAATTGAATGTACAGACATTGTAAGATAGACAGGTGCAATGGATAGTAGGGAAGAAAACAGGGCATGAAATAATTCACATTTATGTTGTCTAACCAAACAGAATAGCAGGACATAATTTCAAATATATGATGTCTAATTAAACAGGATAGCATGACACAATTTCACATGTATGATGGCTAACTAAACAGGATAGAATGACATACTTCAAAATATGATGACTATGTAAATAGGATGACATGATATAACTATACGATGTGTCTATTAAAGTGGTTGGCATGCCATAAATCACAAACATGCCGTCGATGGAAACATGATGGCATGATATAATTCACGGATAGAATGACATAATTCAAAATATGATGACTATGTGAACATGATGAGATGATATAACTATATTATGTCTTTAGAAAATGGGTGGGCATGGCATAATTCAGATACATGCTGTCTATGTAAACATCATGGCATGATATAATTCAAATATATGATTTATATACTAAGGAAGTGAGCAGAGGGCAATCGCATGTATGATGTGTCAACTAAGGAGATGGCATTCAACATTGTATATATGATGTAAAACTAAGCATTGCAATACAACATATGCATGATATGAGTAATACAACCCTGCCAAGTTTGAGCATACACCTCTGGGGGATAATAGGACTGGTCATCTGCCTCTGAATCCTCCTCTGAAGAGCTATCTGTAACCAGCAACATATCTGCTTCACTAGGTAGCATTGTATGCTCTGAAGACCTTGTTTTCACTCCAGATTTCTCCATCACCAATTCAAATGGCTGATGCACAGGAAGAGCAGTTCAATATACAAACATTGTCGACAAAAGCAATGAGAAATACAAAAAAATGACGGCATGATATAATTCACATATATGACGCTTGGCTAAACAGCATGGCATTGCATAATTCACATATATAATGCCTTGCAACAAGATAGCATTGCATAATTCACATATATAATGTCTTGCAAAAAGATGGCATTGCATAATTCACATATATGGTAATTAGACACTAAACAGGTGGCATTCACACAAATCATGTCTAAACTAAGCAAATGACATAGCAATGCAAGATACCATACGCACGATATGAGCAACATAACCCTGCCAAGTTAGAGCATGCACCTCGGGGGGAATAGGACTGGTCATCT
>NC_057805.1:137213062-137228061 GCF_018294505.1 Triticum aestivum
CTGTCTCTACATCCTCCTCTGAGGAGCTATCCGTAACCAGCGAGATATGTGCTTCGTGAGATAGCATAGTCTGCTCTGAAGACCTTGTTTTCACTCTAGAATTTTCCATCACCGTGTCAAATGGCTGATGCACACGAAGAGTAGTTGAATGTACTAACATTGTTGACAAATGTGATACGTAACGAAAAAAACGGATGGCCTGATATAATTCACATACAAGATGACTGGCTAAGCAGGATGGCATTGCAAAATTCACATATATGATGCCTGGCTAAACAAGATGGCATTGCATAATTCACATAAACGATGAATAAACTAAACAGATGGCATTCACACAAAGCATGTCTAAACTAAGCAGTTGACATATTTGATGTATAAAGTAAGCAATGCAAGGCACCATATGCATGATATAACCAACATCAGCATGCCAAGTTAGAGCGAAGACCTCATGGGGGAAATAGGAGTTGTCTTCTGCTTCTGAATCCCCCTCAGAACAATTATCTTCCTCTTGATTACGATCCGAAATGGGTGGAGGGGGGCTGCCTTTGCGCCCACCATGGAGCGACGTCTGCATGAAATTTTATTGCCACGCAAGGCTCGTCTCTTTTGCTCTACATGTTCAGTTCCATTGTGTACAATAAATGACATGCATAGGAATAAAACATAGTGAGATTATGTAAGGAGTGCATGCACAAATCCAGAGTGATGGTAGCAAACTGTGGATAGACCCAAAACCAATGATAGCAGGGAGATAATAGCTTTAGTTAAAAAACACAGATAATGGCTACTTTAATGTTTGTTTGCACCCAACATGAAACTCATAGAAGACACCCAAGATTAACCAGATAGTAGACAGATAGTACTGATTGCTGCCCCAATATGTACCCCACAACCATTTAAAAACTCAAGTTTCAGCATAAGTTTGGACCTGACTCAGAGTCTAATAGGTGAACACGACGATAAAGTAGCATGTCATCATATTAAGCGATGCATAACGTAAGCAGACACGAAAGAGTGCGACCTCTCTTGCGGACCCGTGTAGTCCTCAAGGTCGTCTTCTCAGTTGATGATGGTAATGCAGTTGTCGTGGCTGCCGGCGGTGGGGAAGAAGATCTGAGGCGGCGAAAGACAGTCTGGAGAGCGGATCCCTGCTATGGTGAACCCTTCCCTCGTTGGAGCAGCTGAGCTGGGGTGGAACACAGCACCACAGGAGCAGGACAAACCACACAAGGTTTTCTTTGACACATGTAACGACCCGACCCGAAATCGGTCAAGTCTCTGTGTAGTTGTACCATCCCAAGATCATGCTGGCACACACAGTACATTGATGCGAAGATTCAAAGTTCAATCACACCTGAATTTATTACACGATTCTCATATCGAGTCTTTATTACATCATAATAAATTCGGCCGAAGGCCAACTCATGAGAAATAAACTAAATAAAGCTGCGGAAGCGTAGACGAATAGCGAGTCCATCCGACTCTATAGGGCAATCGCCAAGCGTGGATCGAAGCCTCACTCCTGATCGGAAAACTCCTCTGCAACATAAGACGTTGCAACCGTGTAGGTCAGCATTTTGAATATGCCGGCAAGTCATGAAGAGAGAACAACAATAAAATTTCTAATACTATATGCAATTTGGCTGTGGGGCTCTAAGTTTCATTGTTTTGCGAAAAATCCGGGTTTTCCCTACAACAAGGACTTGTTTGCAATTACTACAAAATGTTGGTAGTTATTGAGATGGTTCCGCCAACCAATGTCTCGTTCCCAATTATTAAATAACCCCCTAAATTAATTTATTAAGTTCAGTGTTGAGATATCCGAAATACTCCAATTCCAGAAGCTCATTTGTCCGTAACCGGGGACACGGCTAATTGATTAGGTTGTTACTCTGTAGAGGTTTGTGCACTTTACCCGCAAGAATCGTTCCCTCCTTTAAGTCTTCGCACTGCCTGGTGTTTGAAGACGGGATGAACGAAACAGGGTCTTCCGAAGAGTTCCTCTGGGCCACTACCGGTGCCCATCCAATCCTACCGTTCTTCTACATCTCGTAGCACCGTCCAGCCAGAGTCACGCCTAGGGTCGACCAAGCCAGAGCCCATAATGGCTTGCGGCTGCACAGGTAAGCTTCCGGTCAATGGGGTATCCATCCGTCTCTTCGTGGCTGGGTGAAGCTTTCCGCAAGATGTCATGGCGCTTCTCCATACATCCCGGCCATCCGCTGGTTTCTCCAGGGTGCCCGTCAACCGTCCTCCACCCAGTAGTGAATTTTGAAGTCCATCTTGAGCTTGATGTCATGGGGTTTTCATCATCTTGACTCTCGCATCTCCCTTATGAATCACTCAACCAACCCCGTCTACGAGCATAGCAAAATAAACTACATCGTCCCGGGCATTGGTAACAAGGGAGAAGGGTTCATCCTACCTCATGATACTACTCAAGAACATAACTTCACAAAATTCTCCTACTGCATGCATGGTGGGGAGGTATAACTCTACTGCAATAAAATCATAGGTATTGTAAAAACATGATCAAATGACTTGCCTGGCTGACGGTCTTCGAAAGCTAGCGACTCGTAATAGCAGGCTTCGCACTCCGGGAATTCTACCGAGTCAAACAATAGCACAAATAAGTATATCACAATATAACATAACAACAAGTTGAAGTAAACACCCAAGCACTCAAACCAAAACCAAAGAAAAACTCGGAGAAAGCAAATCAAGGTTTTCATCATATCAAGCAACAACTAAGAAATAGTTTTACACAACTAAAACTTTTCTTAACAGAACCTAAGCATTGGTTTTGCTAACTAACAGAAGGAAAAACATCATACAAACTAGGAGCAAAAAGAATCACATCAAAAGCTATTATAGAACTCCTATTATGCCTAAAACAATCCTAGCAAAGAAAATAAAATAAAAGTTTTATTCCACTGTAAATAAAAGTTCATCCTCTGTAGCTACAGAAACTAATCTAAAATAAAATATAAAATAATAAAAATAAAATAATTTGCTAACTAGAACAGTAGGAAAACAGCATTTAGCTAAATAAACAAGAAAAACTTGATTTCGACATAAAACTAATATTTTATTAAATCTAAAATACCCAAACAAGTTCCTACTGCTAGGCATGGTCAAAACTAAGCAGTAGATAAAAGAGTCACAAAAAAATAATAATCCTAGCTCAATTTGTGGCAGAAAAACTAATCTATCTAAATCTAATATAAAACTATTTCTAATAACTTAAACATGGCTAAACATATTTTCTACAAAAACTACAACAAATTTGCAAACTCACAAAAAAAATCAACTAAAAATATCGAACCAACTAAAAGAAATAGCAAAAACAAAAACAGAACTATTCTGCTAAAACAGAAACGAAGAAATAAAACTAAAAAGAAAACCGCGCTATTGGGCCTATATGCCGCTCAGGCAAAATCTAAATAAAAAGTGCCCACGGCTAAACAGAAAAGTCGACCGGTTCGATCTAACAAAAAAACCGTAAGTAAAACCGATCTATTAAATAAAACCGTACCCCTTCGTTGCTTCTAATCTAGGCCATTCATGCGAGATCCAACGGTGGAGGAGAGCTCGGGCTTACAGCGTCGGCGGCGGCTCGGGCGTTGGCGGTGGGGCGGCTCCGGTAGTCGGGTAGGTCCGCGAAGGTGTCGGAGAGGTGCGGCGAGGAGTTGCGGACGCGGGGGTGGAGTTGGTGGAGCTCGGGGACGACGGTGGCGATCGGGGCGACGGCGACGACTCCCTGGTGAGCTGCAGTTCTGGCGGGCGGCGGTCGAGCTCGGAGACGACGGCTTCGGGGCTCCCTGGGAGAAGAGAGGATGTCAGGGAGATGTGGAACGAACAGGGGGTTCGGGTGGTGTAGCTTGGAAGCAAGGGGGATGCTCACCGGTGGCAGCGGCGGCGGCGAACCGAGGCGGCAGCGGCGAGATCCAAAGGAGGAGGGCGTGAGTTGTGGTGCGTTTCGGGCTAGAGTTTTTGGGGGGTTCGGGAGAGGAGAGCGAGGGGAACTTATAGGACATGGACTTGGACGAGGGGCGACGCGGGATCGCGATCCCGAGAAGATCGCGGTGTCGGGCGCGCTCTGCGCGTGCTCCGGCGCGGCGTGCCCTGCGCGAGGGGAAAGAAAGAGGTGGGGCCAGCGCGTCAGTGAGAGAGAGAGAGAGGGAGAGGGGATCGGGCGACCGATCGGGAGAGGGTTCGGGCGTGCGGGCGCGCTGGGGCAGGCCGGTGCGGTCGGCTGGCTGGGCCGGCTGGCTCCTGGGTGCTGGGCCGGTTGGCCTGGCCAGCTCGGGGCTTCCTCTTCTTTTTTTTGAAATAGAGGGAAGGAAAAAATATATAAAAATATATATATTATTTTTATATAGGACATATATATATATCAAAATTCTCAGGGAAATTAATCCTACAACGTGGACATTTTTCCAGAGGTAAAATTCAAACTAAAAAACAATTTCTGGAAATCCCAAATAAAATTCAAATTTGAATTCAAACTTTTTGGCAATACATTTATTCTGACATTTTTTTGGAGTGTCATGTTAGCTCCTCTCATACTTTTGATCAAGTATTTGTCAGGGATATTTGAAATAAATTTCAATGCCAAATCAAGTTCAATTCACAACACAAACTCAACTGCCTCTGAAATTTTCAAATGCCACTCAATTTCAATCAAAATGCATAGATGCTTAGCTAATAATTGTAAAACATTCCAAATTGAAAATTTGGGATGTTACAACACATATCTGTAACAGAAGTAATTGTGTAAGGGCTTGTTTGAATTTGAGGATTCTAACAATGCAGGGATAGGAAATAGACAGTAATAGGATAGGTATGCACGTGCAAAACAGAGAATTTAAAAACACAGGATTTCTGCCAATCTGGGTGTTTGGTTCACAAGAATTGGAAGATCACAAGATGCAAAGAAGTATGGTGAGATTAAGTCAAACCACGAGAAGTGTACAACCTCTTTGGCGAAGCCATGTCGATCTCAGCGTGATTGGGTTGGCCGGTGAGGATGCTCCGGCTGACTTGGCTGTCGGAGGAGGGGAAGAAGATCTTAGGCGTCTGGAGATGGAGCCCGAGGTACTGCTCCGCTGTGATGGAGGGTTTCGTCGTCGGAGCAGCTCTGGTGAGTTGTACGACGCCGAGGCTGAAGCAGGACAAGAGAGACAACGTTAACCTGAGTGGAATTCTAATAGCATCTCCAATAGATGACGTAAAAATACATAACCACAAAGTGCTAGATGTATACATCAGCCGCTCATCTCTGAACTTAACTGTAGAAACTGAATTTAACTGCCAAAACTGAACTTAACTGTCGAAACTGAATTTTGCTGTCGAAACTGAATTTTACTGTCGAAACTGAACGCATTAGATGTGAGGCTACACGTCAGTCGACTGACTTTTTCATCTCTGGTCAGTCGATTTTGTAGCCGTTGGATACGAAATCAAGGGCCTGCAGTTCATCTTCAACCTCCACCCCCTGAGCCGCCAGCCACCACTGGCCAAATAGCCGCCCTGCCCGCCCCGAAAACACTCCCCACCGCCGGTCCGCCGCCGCTCCGTCCATCCCTCTAGGCCCCCCGTGCCGAGCTTTTTCTCCGGCGATCCCCACGCCACTGTCCCACCACCGCCGGCGACCACCGCCCCCTCCCTGAACCCTAAGATGGATAGTGGGGTACTTCTCCTGCGATCCCCCCTCCCCGCTGTGGCTGGTTCTTCCTTAACTCCGGCGAGCCCTGTCAGTGTCAAAACCGGCGAATCTCGGGTAGGGGCTCCCGAACGGTGCGTCTAAGGCGGATGGTAACAGGAGGCGGGGGACACGATGTTTACCCAGGTTCGGGCCCTCTCGATGGAGGTAATACCCTACTTCCTGCTTGATTGATCTTGATGACATGAGTATTACAAGAGTTGATCGACCACGAGATCGTAGAGGCTAAACCCTAGAAGCTAGCCTATGGTATGATTGTTGTTCTTGTCCTACGGACTAAACCCTCCGGTTTATATAGACACCGGAGGGGGCTAGGGTTACACAGAGTCGGTTACAAGGGAGGAGATCTACATATCCGTATTGCCAAGCTTGCCTTCCACGCCAAGGAGAGTCCCATCCGGACACGGGACGAAGTCTTCAATCTTGTATCTTCATAGTCCAACATTACGGCCAAAGGATATAGTCCGGCTGTCCGAGGACCCCATAATCCAGGACTCCCTCGGTAGCCCCTGAACCAGTCTTCAATGACGATGAGTCCGGCACGCAGATTGTCTTCGGCATTGCAAGGCGGGTTCCTCCTCCGAATATTCCATAGAAGATTTTGAACACAAGGATAGTGTCCGGCCCGGCAAAACAAATTCCACATACCACCGTAGAGAGAATAATATTTCCACAAATCTAATCTGCTGACACATTCCGCAGCATGACATAACACCATGGCCCGGTCATTATTCGAACCGTGTTTCTCAACCAGCCACTGCACATATTGCGAGGCGGTTTTCTTGGCACGTCTTGTTGAAGCAGATATTGTGACCCCTTATCACGGGATTCTCATCAATACGGGTGTGGGTAACCCAGCCGCGCCATCAATTACGGCGCTTGGGGAATAAGCAAGTTTACTAGGCAGGTGGGGAGGCGCATAGTTCCTTCCGCCCTTATAAAGAGACAAGGATTCATCTTTTTCACCCACGCCCTCTTCCTCCTTACTCATCCATTCTTGCGCACTTGACCTCCAGCACCCAAGTTCGCATTTTCTCCTCAAACCACTCCAAGCATGCCCGGAGCGGGAGGCAAGTGGATGGTCTCCTCCGTTACAGAGGAGGACATCACAAAGCTACGGGGAGCCGGATACCTGGCTGCGCATATCGCGCACCGGCTACCAGCTGCGGGGCAGATCGTCCCTACTCCAGAACCCCATGAGAGGGTGGTATTTCTTACCCACTTCGTCCACGGACTGGGATTTCCCCTCCACCAGTTTATCCGCGGGCTCATGTTCTACTATGGGCTGGACTTTCACGATGTGGCCCCCAATTTCATCCTCAACATCTCGGTGTTTATCGTCGTGTGCGAGGCCTTCCTCCGCATCAAGCCCCACTTCGGCCTGTGGCTGAAGACCTTCAATGTTAAACCGAAGGTGGTGGTCGGCCAACAAGCGGAGTGCGGAGGCGCCATGGTGGGAAAAATGCCCAACGTCACCTGGCTCGAAGGCTCCTATGTGGAGACCGTAAAGGGGTGGCAGTCGGGGTGGTTCTACATCACCGAGCCGCGCGACACCAACTGGGTGGCAGGCCCCGAATTTCGATCCGGAATCCCCATGCCGCTCACCTCCTGGAAAGAGAAGGGCCTATCCTGGGGTTCCTCGGTAGAGCTGACCGGACTCCATACCTGCGTCAAAAACATGATGAGCAAGAAAATCAAGCTTGTCAACGTGGTCCAAGTAATGCTCTTCAGCCGGATCCTCCCGTGTCAAAGACGGGCATTCAATTTATGGGAGTTCGACCCGGCCGAGCACTAGACGCCGCGAGAGCTCTTCGACACGATGCACAAGGACGTTTGGAAGGTGCTGTTCAAGGGCGCCGAGGTACCTCCTCCCCTTACCGAGGACCGCGGACTCAGCACAAAGCATCCTACCAATCCGGTAAGTCTTTTATATCTCATAAGATGTTTTTTCCCCAGTATAACCACGCGCGGGATCTAAGCCTCCACGCCATTTAACAGGACTGGGTAGCGACAGCGGAGCAGATCGATTATCCAGCCCCCCTGGCCGAAGATCCAGCGGATGCTCTCCTAACGGAGATGCTGGTTCCGGCGCCTTATGAGGTGCCGGAGAAGAAGGCCAAGAAGAAGGCCACGGGGACCAGGAAGGGTCTCCAGCGCAAGGTTATATCGGACACATCGTCCGAAAACACCGAGGCGCACTCCTCCCATGAAAACAAGGAGAAGGAAGAGGAAAGTTCTCCCCCCCAGCAGGGGGGACAGGAAAAGGAAGGCCGCCCCATCAGAGGAGGCCGAAGGGTCCAAGAAGGGAAGGACCCTCCTCCCAGACTGCTCCACGACGGCCGCTTTCAACGACGAGGAGTGGTTACCCAGGGACAAGCCCCTGGCAAAGTCGTGAGTATCCGGATACTATAATAATTCTTGGTATGTCTTATTATACTGTTTCTTATCACGCCGCGCATGATTATGCAGTCCGTCCCGAGCCTATATCAACGTATCTTCGTCGGATGATTCTTTGGGCCCGTTAGATATGAACAGCGATTCACCCCCGACCGCCTCCTCCCCCCGCCCTACGACGCCGAGGTGTTGTCTCAAAGGGAACTGAACCAAGGGGAGACAGTTCCGGAGGCGCCCCAAGGCGACATTCCAGGCGCTAGGCGCACGAGGGGCAAGACTCCCCTGGGCCCTAACGCCGGGGGCAGCAAGTCTAGCCCCAAGCCGAATACGGCGCCGGAACCTCCAGTGGTTCCGGATTCTATCAAACAACCCCTCGCTAAGGGGGGCAAGCCATCTGTGCCGATGGCCTCTGTCCATCCAGAGGCATCGGACAACTTGCTGCAAGTGCTTCGCGGCGCTTCCATTGACGAAGAGCACCGCACTATTATGAGTGCGGTAGTCAAGAAGGTTCGGTCCGCTAAGAGCGGGCTGACTGACGTCTGTGCCAGCCTCCTAACCAGCTTTGAGGTAAGTAATCAAATCGTAAGAAAATCTTACAGCATAGACAGTAGCCCCTGATGCTCTGTTTGGCGTTCGCGAAGAAAGGCCGAATAGAGGATCAAATAATAATCGTAGGAGTCTAATCAGAATGTGTCTATGTGAATAAGCAGGCTTCACTGCTGGCCGCCGCTGCTCATACTGCGGAGGTCGCCGCACTGAAGCGGGACCTTGAGCTGTCCAAGGAAGAGCTCGGCCTTACCAAGAGGCAGCTCAAAGAGAACAAAGGTAAGTGACACCCCGTCTGAATATTGATAAAGAAAAATTTGGTTTTGGAATAATAGGATCGTCATGAATTTTGCTAGGGGCCACGACCGAAGTGGCGGCCCTACAGAAGGCGCTATCCGAGGCTGAAGACAAAGCAGCCAAGGAGCACATCGAGCGAGAGAAGCAAGAGGCCCGAGTAGGCGACGTGCAGCAAGAGCTCCAGGCTCTCGTCAAGAAACACGAGTCCTTGGAGCTTGACTCTAAGACGCAAGGGTGCAAGCTTGCGAAGGCCCTCGAAAGCGCACAACATGCCAAGGCCGAAGCCCAAAAGGCCCTTCGGGAAATTGAGGCGGTTAAGAAGATAGCGGCGGGTAAGGCATTCATTATGCAAAGCAAGCATGTGAAGGAAACTTTCTTTTTACTTACCCGAGTTCGGAGCTCTCCAGGAGCGTTCGCAGATCTACCCCGCAGTGTGTCGGATGCCGCGGAGTTCTACCGGGCCGAGGAGGGGAGCTCGACGGAGAAGTTGTTCTAGTCTAAGTATACTGGGACCGAACACCCAATGCCCTTGAGCGACCAGTTGAAGCAACTGGTCGAGCTTCACAAGGCGGCCGAACAGACCATGAAGGGTCTTATAGTCCGGATGTGGCCTGGCGAGCCCCTGCCTGGTAGCTACTTTGGTCTGTTGAGGCGGCTTGTGAATGCCTGCCCACGATTTGAAGTCATAAAGCGGTCCATCTGCATTGAGGGGGCGCGCAGGGCTTTTGCCCGGGCGATGGTGCACTGGGCGAAGCTGGGGTGAAGGAGGGGCCGCCGGAGGGCAAGGAGCATCGCTACCCCGAAAACTATTATGACAGTGTCCTGAAGGGTGCTCGCCTTGTGGCGGAGAAATGTGCTAAGGATGTAATATTTGAATAAATGTACTCATGTGATCCTGTAATATGAAACGAGTTCATTTGCGCTATGCAACGCTTGTTAATTTAAAAAATTACCTTCTGTGCGGCCATTTATAAAATCTGAGAGTTGGCCAGTCGTCGGCTTCTGCCCCCATGTAACTAGTACTGAGGTGTTCGGGATAAACCTGAGCACTCTTTATCCCAATTTTGGGTCCTTCGAAGGAGGTGTTCAGCACAACGAACCAGGCAATCGAACTATAAAGCTTTATCACTCCTCACTTAGCCATAGAAGTCTACAATTTTAAATTTTGGCAAAGCCCCTAGCATTCGGAAGGCCGAATTTGGGGCGCTATATACGCCTAAGTCGGGCAAGGCCGACTCCTCGCCCGAAGCAGAAAAAGTCTTTAAGGACTTGACACCTCTCGAACAGCGACCAGCTCTCGCCTTATCATGACAGTCAGTTTTCAGCTTTCTCTACTGAGGTGCTCATCCGGAAGAACCGGGACACAATCGCAGTAGTCCTCCCAGTGCTACCTTAGCCGATATTGCGGAACATAAGGTACCCAAACATGGGAGCCGGGCAAACCCAACTATTGACCCAAGACATGATTTGGAGCTGATGCATATAGTGCTATAAGTTCGGGGTGCCGCACTGTCGAAAGTGTTCAGACTTCTCACGCCGTATTATGGGGTATACTGAAGCCCCTGGCGCACTGGTCGTACCAGAATGTACGGGTGCAATTTGTCGTAAATAAGCAGACAAGGAGAAAAAGAAAAAGAAAGGGGAATGCAATAATATACTAATGCTATGCATTGTTATTAAATAATACGTCAAAGCATACGGATACAAGTAGTGCAATAAGCAAAAAATAGGACTATTTGACATGTACTGTCCAAGGGCAAGCTGCGTATGGGTATGTAAAACAGGTATTTCGATCGTTATCAGAGACCACCTAGGGATTCCCTTGTACGTCAGAGAGTCTTGCTTCCTTGGTATTTCCTTACCGCGATGGGTCCAACAACTAGACTGTCGGAAAGGGCTTCCAGAGAGTAAGGTCCTGAAAGAGAGAAAATGATAAAGGTATATGGCCCCTGGGGCGGTTGAGCCGCATTGTGGGACGTGTCGTAGTGGTGCCTCCGCCTATGCCCATGGTATCTTGAGTGCGTAGTTATGTACGTGCGGCGCAAATTTCGCCACTTGACTGGGACTAGGACGGAGGCCGAATTGCTAGGCGAGGTAAAAACGTGCCTCGCGATCCTCTTGCGGGGTACTCCGAACTCGCTTGAAGGTGTCCGGGGTCTTTTTCGCCGAATTGGCGGTTTGCCTAATAAGGCTGCTTTGCGCTTCTGCTGCGAGGGCCGCAATGTGCTCCTCTATGCGGAGCGAGCGCTCTGTGTTTCCATTAACTGTTATAACCCCGCGTGGTCCTGGCATTTTGAGTTTGAGGTATGCATAATGCGGTACCGCATTGAATCTTGCAAATGCGGTTCGTCCGAGCAGTGCGTGATAGCCGCTGCGAAAGGGGACGATGTCGAAGATTAACTCCTCGCTTCGAAAGTTGTCCGGAGATCCGAAGACCACTTCCAGTGTGATTGAGCCCATGCAACAGGCCTCTACACCTGGGATTACACCATTAAAGGTGGTTTTGGTGGGTTTGATCCTCGAGGGGTCTATGCCCATTTTGCGCACTGTATCCTAATAGAGTAGATTCAGGCTGCTGCCACAGTCCATAAGGACGCGAGTGAGGTGAAATCCGTCAATGATTGGGTCAAGGACCAATGCGGCGGATCCGCCATGACGGATACTAGTGGGGTGGTCCCTGCGATCGAAGGTGATCGGACAAGAGGACCATGGGTTGAACTTTAGGGCGACTGGCTCCATCGCATATACGTCACTTAGTGCACGCTTCCGTTCCCTCTTGGGAATATGGGTTGCGTATATCATGTTCACAATTTTCACTTGTGGAGGGAACC
Source organism: Triticum aestivum (assembly GCF_018294505.1). Classification (NCBI taxonomy): domain Eukaryota; kingdom Viridiplantae; phylum Streptophyta; class Magnoliopsida; order Poales; family Poaceae; genus Triticum; species Triticum aestivum. The sequence goes on from NC_057805.1 coordinate 137,224,856, forward strand.
TCTTATGTCCTCCTGTGTTCGGCGGGCGAGGCTCATCCTCGTCATCGCTATGCAGCCCCTTGTCCTTGTTTTTGGCATTCAACTTGCCGGCCTGCTTGAATACCCAACATTCTCCGTTGGTGTGATTGGCCGGCTTATTGGGGGTGCCGTGAATTTGACACGAGCGATCGAGTATGCGGTCCAAACTGGACGGGCCCGGATTGCTTCTTTTGAATAGCTTCTTCCGCTGACCGGATTTAGAGCCACTGAATCCGGCATTGACTGCCGTGTCTTCGGTGTTGTCGCCATTGTTGCGGTGCTTGTGTCTGTTGCGACGTGGTCTGCCGTTAGTATCTTTGGCGTCTGAATTGCCAGGATTTCTTGATGTGCTGTTGCTGCGAGCCATCCAGCTGTCCTCGCCCGCGCAAAAGCGGGTCATGAGTGTCGTGAGGGCTTCCATGGACTTCGGCTTCTCTTGGCCGAGGTGTCGGGCGAGCCACTCATCCCGGATGTTATGTTTAAATGCCGCTAAGGCCTCGGCATCCGGACAGTCGACAATTTGGTTCATTTTAGTTAGGAACCGAGTCCAGAATTTCCTAGCCGATTCCCCTGGCTGTTGGGTTATGTGGCTCTAGTCATCATCATCTGGTGGTCGCACATAAGTGCCCTGGAAGTTGTCAAGGAATGCATCTTCCAAATTCTCCCAACTGCCAATGGAGTTTGCTGGTAGGCTATTCAGCCAATGCCGAGCTGGTCCTTTGAGTTTTAGTGGGAGGTACTTGATGGCATGTAGATCGTCACCGCGGGCCATGTGGATGTGGAGGAGGAAATCCTCGATCCATTCCGCGGTGTCTGTTGTGCCATCGTATGACTCAATGTTCACGGGTCTGAATCCTTCTGGGAATTCATGATCCATTACTTCATCGGTGAAGCATAGGGGGTGTGCGGCGCCTCTGTGCCGGGCTATGTCACTACGCAGTTCATACGAGTCTTGTCTGTTGTATTCGGCCCGGCCGGATTTGCTTTTAGTGTATCCGGCGTGCCGATCATCGCCACGCGTTGGGGCGCGACCCCGTGATCCGTAGATCGATCTTGTATGTCCTGCTTTGTTTTCCAATACGTCTCACAGGTCCCGCGTGTTCCCCCGGGCCTTGGTATTTTTGTTTGAATGGCGGTGGGGTGCGGGCTGGACTTCGGGCTGATATGCCCCTCTGTCTCGGCCACGAGGTGGCCGATCAGCCGCATCATACGCTGTTGATGTAGGTTTTAATGCTTCCTCCTCGAGTTGCGGTAGCAACCTGTGCTTTGGGTAACTCTTGGTTGGGCGCTCGAGTTTGTATTCCTCGGCCGCCAGGACTTCAGTCCATCTATCCGCTAGCAGATCTTGATCAGCTCGAAGCTGTTGTTGATTTTTCTTCAGGCTATTTGCTGTGGCTATAAGCCGGCGCTTGAAGCGCTCCTGCTCGACGGGATCCTCAGGCACGATAAATTCTTCGTCGCCGAGGCTCACCTTGTCTTCGGAGAGAGGCATGTAATTGTCATCCTCTGATTCTCCGTCTGCTACCTGTTCCAGAGGGCTAGCTTGTTCATCCTCCCGCTCGAGGTCTGGCTGGAGGGGATTGTCGTCGTCTTCGGCACTATCCAGAGCGTTATTGTCTCTTGTGCTGGTATCGTTGCTTTTGCTATGGCGGGACTTAGAGCGGCGCCGCTGACGTCGGTGCTTGGATTGCTTCTTGGAGGGATTATCCTCCATTTTGTTATCGCCATCGCCTTCTTTGGGGGTGTCCACCATGTATATATCATATGATGAGGTGGCAATCCAGCGCCCTGTGGGCGGTGGTTCCTGTTCGTCTCCTGCATCGTTGTCCATACCGTCGATGTCTTCGGAGCCGAAATCGAGCATGTCGGTTAAATCGTCGACAGTGGCTACTAAGTGGGTGGTGGGTGGGCAGAAAATTTCTTCGTCGTCTGCATCCCATTCTAGCCGGACATAGTTCAGCCAAGGGTCTCCTGACAAGGAGAGAGACCTCAATGAGTTTAGCACGTCGCCCAATGGTGAGTGCTGAAAAATATCCGCGGAGGAAAACTCCATGATCGGTGCCCAATCAGATTCGATAGGCACGGACGCACGCGGTTCGGAGCCCGTGGCCGGGGACGAATCCAAGTGTCCGGCAACACGGGTCTCATAGGAAGTGAAGTCAGCATTCGGCTCTATCGCCGCTGTGTGCGCAGCCTCCGTGGTGGGGTCTATCCACCCGTCCTCAGACGGCACAATCTGCTCCGGATTGAGGGCCGGAGTAGTTGTAGGTGTGATCTCCCGAACATTGTCCGACGCCAGAGCTAAGTCATGCTTATCGTGGTTGTGCGGCACATCTGACATGGGCTCGAATCCGTCGAAGATCAAGTCTCCGCGAATGTCGGCAGTATAGTTCAAGTTTCCAAAACTGACTTGATGACCAGGGGCGTAGCTCTCGATCTGCTCCAGATGGCCAAGCGAGTTGGCCCGCAGTACGTAGCCGTCGAACACGAAGTTCTGTCCGTGGAGGAAAACCTCACCCTGGATCGCATCGTTGCCGATGATCGAAGGGGCCATCAAACCTTGTGGTGATGGCACAGTGGAACTCTCAATGAAAGCACCAATGTCGGTGTCAAAACCGGCGGATCTCGGGTAGGGGGTCCCAAACTGTGCGTCTAAGGCGGATGGTAACAGGAGGCGGGGGACACGATGTTTACCCAGGTTCGGGCCCTCTTGATGGAGGTAATACCCTACTTCTTGCTTGATTGATCTTGATGATATGAGTATTACAAGAGCTGATCTACCACGAGATCGTAGAGGCTAAACCCTAGAAGCTAGCCTATGGTATGATTGTTGTTCTTGTCCTACGGACTAAACCCTCCGGTTTATATAGACACCGGAGGGGGCTAGGGTTACACAGAGTCGGTTACAAGGGAGGAGATCTACATATCCGTATTGCCAAGCTTGCCTTCCACGCCAAGGAGAGTCTCATCCGGACACGGGACGAAGTCTTCAATCTTGTATCTTCATAGTCCAACAGTACGGCCAAAGGATATAGTCCGGTTGTCTGAGGACCCCCTAATCCAGGACTCCCTCAAGCCCCCCCCCCACCCCCTGAAAATCGACTGACCCAAAAGTCGATTCAGTCGACTGAAGTGTAGCTAAATTGGAGCAGCATCGCAAGCAAGAGAAAGAGCGAGAGCAGTAGCGC